>NC_133330.1:57345793-57434747 GCF_042186555.1 Aquarana catesbeiana | reverse complement strand
ACCATTATGCTGCTATGTCAACGTGCTATTATTATGTTATGAAATTAAAGTTTCCTTATTTTTACCTTATTACCGTATTTTGTATGTATTATGTCATTATGCATTACAAATGGTCACAATCACGGTATATTCACCAGACATCATTGTACCGTGTTACCTCCCTGGTTGCACGATTCCTATAAAGTCCTAAACCTTGCACTTAATTATCTAAAATGGTTACAATGGGAAAAGGGAGCGTTTTACATCAAAAAGACATATAAACAAGTACAAGTACCATCATCCCAAATATCTTATACGAGGGCAAAGGGCATGAGGTAGAGAGAGGTCGCAGGTGGCTGCCACTGTCGATCAATATCTCAATACCGCATGCACTAAGGCAGAAACCCCTAAAGAGGGGGGGGGGGGGGGAGAAAAACGAGGGGGACTATTCCTGGTACCAGGTATGTTTACTAATAGTAATAAACAGTGATAGTGACAAAAACTGTAAAAAAATATAAAAATTCCATTTTAATAGAAACCATGATTAAAAGATTGTAACAATGACACATACAGTTGCAATTAAAAAACGGGAGCAATGCATACAACCAATTAAATTACAACTTGTAGTGGTGTAGACACAAATAAAGCTTGAGTTCTCGACCGGTTTTCGCGGTTTCACCGCTTCCTCAGGAGAGCAATATCTGTGGTGCAACATACAGTAACTGTAGTAAATACAATCATACACAAATTATACAGGGATATAGGAAAGCAGCAAGAACAGTGAACAATACGTTATATAATATACAAGATGAATAGAATAAGGATGGGCTCACCCGTTCTATGGGTTGCCTGTGGGTACGCATAGCCCCAAGTGGTTCCCCCGCGGCGAACACAGGGGATGACTAAACTGTCTGGCGATTTTTTTTTTTTTTTTTTTCTTCCCCCCCCCCCCCTTTTTCTTCCCTCCCAACTTCCCTATTCACACACTTCCCGTGGTTCCTTGCTTACTTGCACACTGTTTTATTTTCTAAATAATACACCACTGGCACCCCCCACTCTAGTCCCCTCCCCTTAATTCATTTCTCCTTATTCACTCTATCTTATTATACAATTATCTACCCAGGGGTCTGTTTAGTCATCCCCTGTGTTCGCCGCGGGGGGAACCACTTGGGGCTATGCGTACCCACAGGCAACCATAGAAACGGGTGAGCCCATCCTTATTCTATTTATCTTGTATATTATATAACGTATTGTTCACTGTTCTTGCTGCTTTCCTATATCCCTGTATAATTTGTGTATGATTGTATTTACTACAGTTACTGTATGTTGCACCACAGATATTGCTCTCCTGAGGAAGCGGTGAAACCGCGAAACCGGTCGAGAACTCAAGCTTTATTTGTGTCTACACCACTACAAGTTGTAATTTAATTGGTTGTATGCATTGCTCCCGTTTTTTAATTGCAACTGTATGTGTCATTGTTACAATCTTTTAATCATGGTTTCTATTAAAATGGAATTTTTATATTTTTTTTACAGTTTTTGTCACTATCACTGTTTATTACTATTAGTAAACATACCTGGTACCGGAATAGTCCCCCTCGTTTTCTCCTCCCCCCCCCCCCTCTTTAGGGGTTTCTGCCTTAGTGCATGCGGTATTGAGATATTGATCGACAGTGGCAGCCACCTGCGACCTCTCTCTACCTCATGCCCTTTGCCCTCGTATAAAATGGTTACAAGAAACCGAGTTTTTGAAGGAATACTCTTTCCTGAATAAATATTTGAAATCAGAATCGTGAACTGTTCTAATCACTAATGAAAAAAGTTGACAGCTACTACATTTTTTTTCTTGCATTAGGAAGAGCGTATAATAATTCACATGTATATAATATATAGTACAATGCTCTAAAGTAGAAGTATAGGCCAAACTTTTTCTTCCATTTTGGATAGAGTAAAGGAGGGTTATAACTCCTGTCATTTTATTTTTTGCCATCTGTGTCTTTTTGAGGGAGATCTTCCTTCACTTCCTGTCCTATAGCCAAAACAGGGAGTGAGAGAAAATCCCTGCAAACTAGAGGAATCCATTGGGGACCCCCCAGGTCACCTGAACTAGGGAGCAATGGTCTTCTTTGCGTTGAGGGTGATGTTTTTACCTTGAAACGCCTTCTGGATCTCTACCTCCTGCCTCATAGATGTACTATGGACTGACAAATACGTTATCATGCAATGTATTATGATTTTGATGTTGGACCATATGATGAGCTTTTACTCAACTGTAATTTTGTGAGTATCACTTTTTATCAATAAAAATATTGGTTTTTAAGGATAATAGGTTGGGGCGCCCTTTCTTTCTTCTTCTTGTGGTTTCAGAATACCAGACTCCCCGGTCTTTAGAGGGCAGCAAGACATGGCATATCCTTAATAAACCAAGATGCAGATATAACCCACTCACTTGGTCGGGCTCACTCCCAAGCGCAGGACAATATGTGTCTGTGTCTATTCGTAACACCTGAGCTAGTGTCTCCGTTGGAAGATTTACCTCCTGTTACTTTTCTTGGGATAACACAAAATTTTGGATTTTCCTTTACTTTCACTTTTAATGATAACGGTAAACAGGACAAATAGAAAAAAAGTGATGCCGCGTACACACGGACGGACTTTTCGACCGGACTGGTCCGAAGGACTTTTGAATGAACGGACTTGCCTACACACGATCACACCAAAGTCTGACGGATTCGTACGTGATGACGTACGACCGGACTAAAATAAGGAAATTGATAGCCAGTAGCCAATAGCTGCCCTAGCATGGGTTTTCGTCCGTCAGACTAGCATACAGACGAGCGGATTTTTCGACCGGACTCGAGTCCGTCAGAAAGATTTGAAGCATGTTTCAAATCTAAAGTCCGTCAGATTTTCGATTGGAAATGTCCGCTTAAGGTCTGATGAAGCAGTCCGGTCGAAAAGTCCGCTCGTGTGTACGCTGCATGAGTCTCCTTACAGCAATAAAAACTGAAAGGTGTTCTAATCCCTCTCCACTCTGTCCAAACCTACAAAAAAGTTTTGCCTTTAGTACTTTAAACCACAAGGAGACAGGAAGGCGCAAGCACCTAGTGCATGACCGCAAAAAATGTATTTGAGCAAATAAAATGAATACAAATTGGATACTTAACTGGTAAAAAACACATAGACCACAAGATGCCATATAGTGTAAAATACATATTATCCAATTGTATCCCGCTATATAGCCAAGCTGACGCATTTCGGGGGCGCACCCCCTTCCGCTGAATTGACCAGTGAAACAATGAACCAGCACTTAGAGACACACTAAGAAGCCCCACCCAAAGGAGGGGGGGTACTGAAGCAAAAAAAACCCACAAGCAATAATAAATCAAATAATTCACACATACAGCATAACAAAATAAATAATATGAGATACTGATATTGTTTGTAAGGAAAAATAGAGCAGACCTTACACTTAATCAAAATGTCATCCTCCTCTAACTCAGGCAGCCATACTGTTGTATGGACACTGGAACGCATCCGGAGACAGTATCAACCCGCGAGCTGGAAGTGTGTGGGTACCGGTTCTGGGTGAGGACCATGCTGTGCCCACTCTGGGGAAAAAAATACAGGTACCCAGAAAAGGCCGCACACTGGCATGCTAGTCTGTGTGTACAGACTGTCCACAGCCAGCCCCAATCATCTCCATTACAGGTCTGTGAAAAACATCACTTCCGGGTGATGCATAGAGACAACAGTGGTGTCCCCATAGGGTTGTGTCACCACAACACAAAAAAAAAAAAAAAAAAAAAAGTTGCTTGTGCTCAATCCCATTTCTTATTTTGTATACTAATATAAACAGTGGTTTTAATGAAAAAAACAAATGCATAGTAGTCCCAATTTACTATATTGTGTGTAGAGATCAAGCCTACAAAACTATATCTGTGCCCACCACCTTCATAAAATTTTCCTGACTTAATACATTGCATATGCAGGCACAGGGATAAAAAAGCTCCTATTAGGGGGGTTTTTTTTTTTTAAAAATAAAAAAAAAAAGAAATTATATAGTAATAATTCCCCTTAATTATTAATAATAAATATTCTGATTCTGATTAATCTCAATGTGTGCGTGATTTTTATTCCTACTATAAGGTTAGCTGTTTTCAGCCTTGTGACTAATTTTTTACTGTTCAAAATAAAGATCATTATGGCAAATATTGACTTTTATAACTAGGGATGCACCAATACCATTTTTTTTTTACAATTAGTACAAGTACCGATACTTTTTTTTTTAGTACTTGTCGATAACAATTACCGATACCTACCGCAACTGTTTTGTTTTAACTTTAGCTGTCAGCAATGGTACAAAGCATTGAAAAGTACAAATGAAATAGATTTTTTTTTTTTTAATTTAGCGCTTTTTCAATGTGAAATGTGTAAATATATGTTAATATATATGTGTAAAAATATTTACTAACAAAGCAAACAAAAAAAAAGTTTTAATTGTTTATCGTTTAAAAAATGGACGTGAACAAAAGAAAAAAAGCAGGAAAATAATAATTAAATGGAGGAGAATAGGGCTGATTAGAGTGAATTAAGGGTTATTAAGGGGTTAAACAAAGGAACATTTGTTCATCCCTTTAATCTGCAGATGAAGAAACAGAAAGATACAAAAAGAAACAATGTTTCTTTTTATTTTAGTGTTTCAGGGCTGAGTAATGTTGTTAATAAACATTGCCAGCTGCTTTTTTTTTTTGACAGCTCCAATTACCGGACTTCTTTAACACAGGGGAGACCCACTGACAGCTCAAAGAACCGAGCCTGAAAGTATCGGTTTCAGGTATCGGTGCATTTGCACGAGTACCGATACTTGTGAAAATACTCAGTATCGGCACCGATACAGATACTAGTATGGGTGCAACCCTAATTATAACTTTGAAAATTGAGCCTTGTCTCAAATATGATGTGCTGAAAATCAATCAAATCTTATATCAGTCAATAATATCTGAATCCACACTGAAAAGCTAGAGTCTGGACCCATTTACATTAATACAGTCTGCTGCGATAGTGACTGGCACTGAATGTGTCTTACAGGAACGCACAGGTGTAACTGACCCCCAGTGTTTGAATCTCATTGGTTCCTATGTGGCAGTACAGATCATCTGAGAGTTTTTCGTCAAACATTGAAATGGGGTTAGAAGGCCATCCAAGATATAAACATTACAAAAAAGTTATTTTAATTATTTCGAATGGCTTGTTCCAAATTTTTGACAATTTTTTTCAAAAATAAACAGAATGGAGTTTTTTTTCATGCACCACGGGGTGTTAGTCCTATAACAACAAGCTGATCCTCGGCTTTCAGCAACGTAAACAAAGCTGCTGGTAGTAGGCGCAAATCACATTCCAAAACCGTCTTCTTCACTCAACATTTGTTATACACATTAACTCTACCCTCAGCGCAACTTCCAAAGACAACATCAGTGGATAGGCACTGTAACACAGACCACTACTGGCTCATAAAAAGGAAAATATGATTCATATTTCATTGCTGTTTGTTCAGCTTAAAAGTAAAAGCATTACCTGCGGTAAATTGCCAAATACAAAAACACCATTTTGGTGCTTGCTTCTGAAAATAAAAGGATCCTGTGGTAACCAAAACAAATCGTAAAGTTCATCCTTCAATGTTTTAATTGTACTAAATTTGGGGAAGCTACTTAAATAAGATCTGTAAAGGTTTAATCCCTATTTATTATTATTTAATATTTCAGTTATAGCCAGGACCGTTTAGGCAGCAGAGGCTGCTGCCATGGGAATCTTGCCAAAAAAGAAGAAATGGGAGGGGGGAGGGGATTCTTCTCTCGCTCATCCATGTCTTAATGGACCTTGCTTTGTGCACTGGTGCGCAGTCATGTTGGAACAGGAAGGGGCCATCCCCAAACTGTTCCCACAAAGTTGGGAGCATGAAATTGTCCAAAATGTCTTGGTATGCTGATGCCTTAAGAGTTCCCTTCACTGGAATTAAGGGGCCAAACCCAACCCCTGAAAAACAACCCCACACCATAATCCCCCCTCCACCAAATGATTTGGACCAGTGCACAAAGCAAGATCTATAAAGACATGAATGAGTGAGTTTGGGGTGGAGGAACTTGACTGGCCTGACTTCAATCCAATAGAACACATTTGGAATGAATTAGAGCGGAGACTACGAGCCAGGCCTTCTCATTCCCATCAGTGCCTGACCTCACAAATGCTCTTCTGGAAGAATGGTCAAACATTCCCATATACACACTCCTAAATCTTGTGGACAGCCTTCCCTGAAGAGTTGAAGCTGTTATAGCTGCAAAGGGTGGGCCAACTCAATATTGAACCCTACGGACTAAGACTAGGATGCCATTAAAGTTCATGTAAAGGCAGGTGTCCCAATACTTTTAGTAATATAGTGTATTTAATGATGTACTAATCAATACATTTGGGGGTTCAGGTCAGCTTTAAAGAGGAGCTCCAGTCTCCCCCCCAAAAAAATTTAAAGTCAGCAGCCACAAATACTGTATCTGTCCAGGGACCCAGTGATGTCGACAACTGAGTCAACTCTACAATCAGCTTCAGGATCTTCACTAAGGGAAACCGGCAATGAAGCCTTCAGGCTTCACAGCCAGTATATTGCTGCACATGCGCGAGTCGTGCTGCGCTTTCTGAATGGTCTCGCCATCTTCTGGGACCTGTGTGTGTCCCAGAAGGCAGCGGGGGGGAAAGGAGGAGGGGCTAGAGATACTCATAGATCGCCGCAGCAATCTTACCTGTGGGTGGGAACGGGTACCTGTCAAAATCAGGTACCCCTTCCTTCCCAAAAAGTGCCAAATGTGGCAGCGGAGGGGTGGGGATGTTAACAAGTGGAGATTCCCCTTTTGGGTTGAGTTCTGCTTTAAATCTGACTTATTCTGTGCTACACAGCTGTATATCGTTAGGAGGGTCACAACATTTGTCCTCCTATATGCTCCATGCCACTGCTCTGGCTCTTTCTATTCCCTAAAGTAACACCCATAAACTTACAGTATAGGCACTCCCATTGCAAGTCTAATTGCAACTTTCAAGTAGTATATGGCAACACTGTATTACTAAGTGGAAGCCATTATGTATACAAAATAGAGCCTTGCGGTCTACTGCACATATATAGGGAAAGGAAAAATAATTACAAAATAACTAACACAATGCCATAATGCAAGGGTGAATGGAAATCCTGAGCCCATGACGATAACATCAAATATGAAACGTCGTATTAGATCGATAAATGTATACAATCTTATACAAAGTCTGACTTCCTCTATACTGTCTCCCGGAGATTAGACCCAACTGTAAACTTTCTGGCCTGGTACAGACATAGCACATGCTACAAACTTTTCACACCAGTGGAAGACGCGTGATTATTATGGTGATCTGCAGATGTGGAACATCTCAAGGGCGACATTCCTCTAATGGCTGCATAAAAAAAAAAAAAAAAAAAAAACAAAGCTATAAGACTCTACGTCTGAAAGGATGCTTAATCCCCTCGACATAGAATCCCCCTCTTCCAGCCCTGCTTTGCTTACTTTAGGCAGGCAAGGACCGGGGGACATCTTTCTCATTCCAGGAAGGAGATTTCAAATATGACAAACTCAACCTCTAAAAGTATTAGCATTAGTATAAAGCATTATAAAAGAGAAACACCTGTGGTTTTAAGTTGAAAAGACGTTCTAAACTGCCATAAAAAATATAAAAATGAAAGCAGAAAATATTGAAAAATTACAAAAAAAAAAAAGTGAAAATTAAAGGATCCATCCACCAAGGTCGAAACCTTAAACCACCTGCAAGTTTCTTAAACCTCTCGGGGACTCTTTGTGTGAAAGTGTATATTAAGCAAAACTATTTTTTAGTTTTTGATAGATGAAAGATTAAAGCCCTTTAAAACAAATTTTTATGTCTAAGTGTAGAAAAAGCCTGCATGTCAATTTCAAATCCAGATAGATAGTTTACTAAAAGTGATACTAAACCCTAACTTTTTTTTTTAACTGAAGTGGTGGCCTCCTTTTTTTCTCCTGCGGCTGTTCCTCAAGCTGCAGGCCCCACTATCCTATATGCAGGTGTCTCCTTAACTTGCCGGCTGCTAAGAAGAGACCCATGCAGGCGTGCTCCCAGCTGGTACTGTGTGCATCCACAGAACCAGCCAGCCACACAAAGTAATCAGATTGAAGGCAGCAGGAACCAATCGCTTTGCTGCCCTCAATACTCGCCTGTAGAACCTGGAAGATTAGGGCTGCAGCACATATCAGAGGACCCAGAGGCAGTGAAGCAAGAAGGTAAGTGAAGGCAAGTGTTTGAGGATGTGGGGCCAGAACAAGGCAGAGAAAGCATTAAGATAATAAACTGCTGAGTGTTTAGTAGCACTTGAAGACCCATATCAGAACATAACGCCAATGTTTCGAGGCCACAAGGGCTCTCTTTATCAAGGTGAAAATTGGTGTTATGGTCTTATATTGGACTTCAGTAAACAATCTATCTAGATTTGAAGTTGGAATGCTGGCTTTTTCTGCGCTGGGATCTATACGGTACTGTCGTCTAACTGTGCACCCACCCTTACGCTTGGGTTAAGTAGAAATTTATGTGGTATGGCTTGATGTCCTGTAGATTTCTATAGCTGTCTGTCTAGTTTTGCATAGAGTTGGGAAGAGTTAGATCTGTGTTTTTCACTTCCTGTCTTCAAGGCGCCCCAACAGGTGATGTTTTCAGGCTTCCCATTATTTTGCACAGGTGATTCGATCAGTTTCACTGCCTTAGTATTTAGCACAGCCGTTTCATCTGAGTGAAATTCTGAACACATGACCCGTTGGGGCGCCTTGAGGACTGGAGTTGAGAAACACAGAGTTAGATTATACATTAAATTTTAATTTATATGTACCTACTTGGAGATTCACCTTCTCTATTGGTCCTGGAGATCATTTTCCCAAGTATAGAATATGATGGGAAATTCAACATTTTTTAATTGTCACAAGAACAGGATATGCGGGGAAATCTTGCAATGGGGAGGGACACTTGGTAACAAATATCTTGCTTGCAATAGGGACACTTGCGCTGGTGCTGCATCAGTGGCTTTTTAATGAAGAAGGGTGCGTTACCCCACTCACCAAGGCCACTGGCATTAAAACTTAGCTTTTATTCAAATTATATAAAATGTGGTGACTATGGGGGTTATTTACTAAAGGCAAATCCACTTTGCACTACAAGTGCAAACTACAAGTGCAAAGTGGACTTGAAATTGCACTGAAAGTGCACTTGGAAGTGCAGTCGCTGTAGATCCAAGGGGGACATGCAAGGAAAATAAAAAACAACATTTTAGCATGCACATGATTAGATAATAAAATCAGCAGAGCTTCCCCATTTCAGATCTACCCCTCAGATTTACAGTGACTGCACCTCCAAGTGGATTTGCCTTTCGTAAATAAACCCCTATGAGTTTACTTCAAGTGAGGATTAGCGTTTAATGGTTAGCCAAGCAATAAACACTAATGCCGCGTACACACGAGCGGACTTTACGGCAGACTTTGCCCGGCGGACGGGATTTGGTCGGACAATTCGATCGTGTGTGGGCTCCAGCGGACTTTGTTTTCTCAAAAGTTGGACGGACTTAGATTTGAAACATGTTTTAAATTAACCACTTGCCGACCGCCTCACGTCTATATACGTGAGCAGAGCGGCACGGGCAGGCAAAATCACGTACCTGGTACGTGATTGCCTTCCCGCGGGCGGGGGGTCCGATCAGACCCCCCCCCGGTGCCATCGGCGGTCGGCATTTGGTTGGGAGCGATGAGAGACGAGGGGGAGACCATCCTATGGTGGCCCCCCCCTCGCGATCGCTCCCAGCCAATGAGAAATATCCCCTGCCTCTGTATAGTACACAGAGGCAGAGGATGTGATGTCATCTCTCCTCGGCTCGGCAGTTTCCGTTCCAGCGCCGAGGAGAGAAGACATGTAAGTGCACCAACACTCACACACAACACAGTAGAACATGCCAGGCACACTAAACACCCCCGATCCCCCCCCCATCCCCCCCCCCCCAGTCACAAACTGACACCAAGCAGGTTTTTTTTTTTTTCCTGATTACTGCATAGTGTCAGTTTGTGACAGTTAGCAGTGGTAGGACAGTTAGTATTAGCCCCCTGTAGGTCTAGGGTACCCCCCTAACCCCCCCTAATAAAGTTTTAACCCCTTGATCACCCCCTGTCACCAGTGTCGCTAAGCGATCATTTTTCTGATCGCTGTATTAGTGTCACTGGTGACGCTAGTTAGGAACGTAAATATTTAGGTTCGCTGTCAGCGTTTTATAGCGACAGGGACCCCCATATACTACCTAATAAATGTTTTAACCCCTTGATGGCCCCCTAGTTAACCCTTTCACCACTGATCACCGTATAACTGTTACAGGTGACGCTGGTTAGTTCGTTTATTTTTTATAGTGTCAGGGCACCCGCCGTTTATTACCGAATAAAGGTTTAGCCCCCTGATCGCCCGGCGGTGATATGCGTCGCCCCAGGCAGCATCAGATTAGCGCCAGTACCGCTAACACCCACGCACGCACCGTACACGCACCGTACACCTCCCTTAGTGGTATAGTATCTGAACGCATCAATATCTGATCCGATCAGATCTATACTAGCGTCCCCAGCAGTTTAGGGTTCCCAAAAACGCAGTGTTAGCGGGATCAGCCCAGATACCTGCTAGCACCTGCGTTTTTCCCCACCGCCCGGCCCGGCCCAGCCCACCCAAGTGCAGTATCGATCGATCACTGTCACTTACAAAACACTAAACGCATAACTGCAGCGTTCGCACAGTCAGGCCTGATCCCTGCGATCGCTAACAGTTTTGGTAGCATTTTGGTGAACTGGCAAGCACCAGCCCCAGGCAGCGTCAGATTAGCGCCAGTACCACTAACACCCACACATGCAGCATACACCTCCCTTAGTGGTATAGTATCTGAACGCATCAATATCTGATCCGATCAGATCTATACTAGCATCCCCAGCAGTTTAGGGTTCCCAAAAACGCAGTGTTAGTGGGATCAGCCCAGATACCTGCTAGCACCTGCATTTTGCCCCTCCGCCCGGCCCAGCCCAGCCCACCCAAGTGCAGTATCGATCGATCACTGTCACTTTTTTTTGTAGCGTTTTGGTGAACTGGCAAGCGCCAGCGGCCTAGTACACCCCGGTCGTGGTCATACCAGCACTGCAGTAACACTTGGTGATGTGGCGAGTCCCATAAGTGCAGTTCAAGCTGGTGAGGTGGCAAGCACAAGTAGTGTCCCGCTGCCACCAAAAAGACAAACACAGGCCTGTCGTGCCCATAATGCCCTTCCTGCTGCATTCGCCAATCCTAATTGGGAACCCACCGCTTCTGCAGCGCCCGTACTTCCCCCATTCACATCCCCAACCAAATGCAGTCGGCTGCATGAGAGGCATTTTCTTTATGTCCTCCCGAGTACCCCTACCCAACGAACCCCCCCAAAAAAGATGTTGTGTCTGCAGCAATCGCGGATATAGGCATGACACCCGCTAATATTGTCCCTCCTGTCCTGACAATCCTGGTTTTTGCATTGGTGAATGTTTTGAATGCTAGCATTCACTAGTTGAGTATTAGCGTAGGGTACAGCATTGCACAGACTAGGCACACTTTCACAGGGTCTCCCAAGATGCCATCGCATTTTGAGAGACCCGAACCTGGAACCGGTTACAGTTATAAAAGTTACAGTTACAAAAAAAAGTGTAAAAAAAAAAAAAAAAACACAAACAAAAATAAAAAAAAATAGTTGTCGTTTCATTGTTCTCTCTCTCTCTATTCTCTCTCTATTGTTCTGCTCTTTTTTACTGTATTCTATTCTGCAATGTTTTATTGTTATTATGTTTTATCATGTTTGCTTTTCAGGTATGCAATTTTTTATACTTTACCGTTTACTGTGCTTTATTGTTAACCATTTTTTTGTCTTCAGGTACGCCATTCACGACTTTGAGTGGTTATACCAGAATGATGCCTGCAGGTTTAGGTATCATCTTGGTATCAAAAAGCGGTCGGCTTTCATGTAAAAGCAATCCTAGCGGCTAATTAGCCTCTAGACTGCTTTTACAAGCAGTGGGAGGGAATGCCCCTCCCCCCCACCACCGTCTTCTGTGTTTTTCTCTGGCTCTCCTGTCTCAACAGGGAACCTGAGAATGCAGCCGGTGATTCAGCCAGCTGACCATAGAGCTGATCAGAGACCAGAGTGGCTCCAAACATCTCTATGGCCTAAGAAACCGGAAGCTACGAGCATTTTATGACTTAGATTTCGCCGGATGTAAACAGCGCCATTGGGAAATTGGGGAAGCATTTTATCACACCGATCTTGGTGTGGTCAGATGCTTTGAGGGCAGAGGAGAGATCTAGGGTCTAATAGACCCCAATTTTTTCAAAAAAGAGTACCTGTAACTACCTATTGCTATCATAGGGGATATTTACATTCCCTGAGATAACAATAAAAATGATTTAAAAAAAAAATGAAAGGAACAGCTTAAAAATAAGATAAAAAAGCAAAAAAATAATAAAGGAAAAAAAAAAGCACCCCTGTCCCCCCTGCTCTCGCGCTAAGGCGAACGCAAGCGTCGGTCTGGCGTCAAATGTAAACAGCAATTGCACCATGCATGTGAGGTATCACCGCGAAGGTCAGATCGAGGGCAGTAATTTTTGCAGTAGACCTCCTCTGTAAATCTAAAGTGGTAACCTGTAAAGGCTTTTAAAGGCTTTTAAAAATGTATTAATTTTGTTGCCACTGCACGTTTGTGCGCAATTTTAAAGCATGTCATGTTTGGTATCCATGTACTCGGCCTAAGATCATCTTTTTTATTTCATCAAACATTTGGGCAATATAGTGTGTTTTAGTGCATTAAAATTTAAAAAAGTGTGTTTTTTCCACAAAAAATGCGTTTGAAAAATCGCTGCGCAATTACTGTGTGAAAAAAAAAAATGAAACACCCACCATTTTAATCTGTAGGGCATTTGCTTTAAAATAATATATAATGTTTGGGGGTTCAAAGTAATTTTCTTGCAAAAAAAAATAATTTTTTCATGTAATCAAAAAGTGTCAGAAAGGGCTTTGTCTTCAAGTGGTTAGAAGAGTGGGTGATGTGTGACATAAGCTTCTAAATGTTGTGCATAAAATGCCAGGACAGTTCAAACCCCCCCAAATGACCCCATTTTGGAAAGTAGACACCCCAAGCTATTTGCTGAGAGGCATGTCGAGTCCATGGAATATTTTATATTGTGACACAAGTTGCGGGAAAGAGACAAATTTTTTTTTTTTTTTTTTTTGCACAAAGTTGTCACTAAATGTTATATTGCTCAAACATGCCATGGGGATTTGTGAAATTACACCCCAAAATAAATTCTGTTGCTTCTCCTGAGTACGGGGATACCACATGTGTGGGACTTTTTGGGAGCCTAGCCGCGCACGGGACCCCGAAAACCAAGCACCGCCTTCAGGCTTTCTAAGGCCGTAAATTTTTGATTTCACTCTTCACTGCCTATCACAGTTTCGGAGGCCATGGAATGCCCAGGTGGCACAAAACCCCCCCAAATGACCCAATTTTGGAAAGTAGACACCCCAAGCTATTTGCTGAGAGGTATAGTGAGTATTTTGCAGACCTCACTTTTTGTCACAAAGTTTTGAAAATTGAAAAAAAAAAAAAAAAAAAATTTTTTTCTGGTCTTTCTTCATTTTCAAAAACAAATGAGAGCTGCAAAATACTCACCATGCCTCTCAGCAAATAGCTTGGGGTGTCTACTTTCCAAAATGGGGTCATTTGGGGGGGGTTTGTGCCATCTTGGCATTTTATGGCCTTCAAAACTGTGATAGGTAGTGAGGAGTGAAATCAAAAATGTACGCCCTTAGAAATCCTGAAGGTGGTGCTGGGTTTTCGGGGCCCCGTACGCGGCTAGGCTCCCAAAAAGTGCCACACATGTGGTATCCCCATACTCAGGAGAAGCAGCTGAATGTATTTTGGGGTGCAATTCCACATATGCCCATGGCCTGTGTGAGCAATATATCATTTAGTGACAACTTTTTGTAAATTTTTTTTTTTTTTGTCATTATTCAATCACTTGGGACAAAAAAAATAAATATTCAATGGGCTCAACATGCCTCTCAGCAATTTCCTTGGGGTGTCTACTTTCCAAAATGGGGTCATTTGGGGGGGGTTTGTACTGCCCTGCCATTTTAGCACCTCAAGAAATGACATAGGCAGTCATAAACTAAAAGCTGTGTAAATTCCAGAAAATGTACCCTAGTTTGTAGACGCTATAACTTTTGCGCAAACCAATAAATATACGCTTATTGACATTTTTTTTACCAAAGACATGTGGCCGAATACATTTTGGCCTAAATGTATGACTAAAATTTAGTTTATTGGATTTTTTTTATAACAAAAAGTAGAAAATATCATTTTTTTTCAAAATTTTCAGTCTTTTTCCGTTTATAGCGCAAAAAATAAAAACGGCAGAGGTGATCAAATACCATCAAAAGAAAGCTCTATTTGTGGGAAGAAAAGGACGCAAATTTCGTTTGTGTACAGCATTGCATGACCGCGCAATTAGCAGTTAAAGCGACGCAGTGCCAAATTGTAAAAAGTGCTCTGGTCAGGAAGGGGGTAAATCCTTCCGGGGCTGAAGTGGTTAATCCGTTGAAATCGAGTCCGGTCGAAAAGTCTGCCGTCTGTATGCTAGTTCGACGGACAAAAAGCCACGCTAGGGCAGATATTGGCTATGAACTTCCTTGTTTTAGTCCGGTCGTACGTCATCACGTACGAATTGACGGACTTTGGTGGATTGTGTGTAGGCAAGTCCGTTCATTCAGAAAGTCCGTCGTAAAGTACGTCGAAAAGTCCGCCGGGCAAAGTCTGCCGTAAAGTCCGCTCGTGTGTACGCGGCATTATCCTCCCTTGAAGTAAACACATACATGCAGTCAATACATTTTATATAATTTGAATAAAAGCTCATTTTTAATACCAGTGGCCTTGGTGAGTGGGGTAACGCACCCTCATTCAGTAAAATGTATTTGATTGCCAGTATAGGTATTATTTCCTGGTACTTAAGGCAGTAGTGAGTAGTGCTGCATCAGTGGGACAGAAAGTAAAAAGAAAATCCCCTCGACAGGAAAAAAAAAAAAAAAAAAAACCCGACAGGTGTCATTCCATACCCTATACAAAATTAGAAAAAAAACTTTTGGCTTTACATGCACTTAAAAAGCATAACTGTGTCCAGACATTGGGCATTAAAGTATTTCCAGTGGCTGTATACCCCTTTTTCACATTTTTACCTACAGGTAAACCTATAATAAGGCTTACCTGTAGGTAAAATGAATATTTCCTAAACCTACACGGTTTATGAGTTATTCACCCTGCATGCAGCCACTGACATGCACAGTGAAGGTCCAGTGAAGGGCTGGCGTATCGTGCCAGAACTTGCCGGAACGCAGGACTCCCGCGTGCAATTGCGGGAGTGACGTCATCGCGGCTCCGGCTACTCACAACACCGGAGCAACGAACCAGGAAGAAAGCCGAGGAGAAATTGTCAGCTCCCTCGGCGGTGAACGGGATGCGATGCCAACGCTTCGTTCTAAGGTAAGTATTTCATAATGAGCTAGTATGCGGAGCATACTAACTCATTATGCCCTTGTTTTACAGGTTTTTTTTTTCTTTTTTTTTTGTTTGCGGGTATACAACCGCTTTAAGCATTAAAAGTGCTTTAAAACAAGCCCTGTGTGACCTCTGCAGCTGCATGAACTGTAGACAAATTCATCCTCACAAATTCACAACAGAGACTCTGCAGTTGGGTTTCAGTGGCTTTCTAACCACTACACCCAGTGGTTTCTCTTAATGACCTCTACATCACTGCTGTGTCCTGTGCCAAATTTTTTTGACCTGACATGATTGCTTTAAAATTGGTTCTAATGGCATAAGGTTTTTCACCTTAAAGTGTTACTAAATCCAGAACGGTAAAATCAGTCTCTATCTGCAGTAAAGCATGCTTGCTGTACTCAATAAGGAACCTAAGGGGTTAATCCTCTGCATTGTGGATAATGTCTCATTGATCCTGTCTTCTCTGATCCTCCCCTTCCTCTACGGTCCCCGTTCCATCTCCTGATAAGACAGAGCCTTTGGAGTCACTCTGCACATGCTCAGTATGATGTGAATTGCTAGAGAGTTTTTTATTTTCTTGGGAGGGTGCATGTGATCAGCACAGAGGGTCAGGCTCCTGGGTTTAGTAACCCTTTAACCCTATAATGCAGGACTACTGCATCACAATTGCATGCACTGCACACGGTTTCTGCGTGGCCCCATTGCACTCAATGGGAGAGTTTGACAAGTGGTATTGAGTTAAAAATGTGTCCAGCTGTTATTTTACAGTAGGCGGCCAGGGGGCAGTAAATCTGCCACTCAGCCACCCATTTTTACCATCCATCTGAAAGAGACCCAAGAAACATTTTATATAAAAATAATTTTTTTTGTTTTGTTTTTGTTGTGGAGCCTAGCTGGTTCAGTAATATCTATCTGGGATCAGAGTTGTGTCTTGGGATGGGAGCACACATTATACAAGGCTTATTGTACAGCTATATTGGAGTATTTTTGCATTACAGCGCTTTTTATTTATTTATTCCAGAGCCATCTTTTTAGCAGCTCTTTAACATGAAGCAACTTGTAAATCTAATTTAGCGACTCTTTAAAATCAAGAAGGAGCCAGATCCCCATGTTGTAAATATTAGAAGAAGGTATAATTCAGGGCTATGTTTACATTTACCAGCAACTGCACAGTGTCATTTTCAGAACGTGGCAAGCAGCACACAGAAATAGAACTCACAGCTAAACTAAAATAAAGGTTACATTCTGCTCCTGGCTGACTTCCCAGGGGGGCAAAATAACACAATTATTTATTAACATGGTGCAGCTTAAAGGAGAACTCCAGAAAAAGACAACAATCATTAAATTACTAGGCAGCCTGAATAGGGTATTACTGTTTTAGTTTTTGATTGCAGGTTTGGAAAAATAATGATGGGATAATGTTTTAGGCTGGTATTGGGAAAGGATTGCTGCCTGCAAAAATGATGCTGAATCAAGTTCTGAACACAGGCAAGCCAAATAAGATTCAATATAGCAGATGCCCCACTCTCAGGCTTTTATTAGAAACCCTTCTTTGCCTATGGAGGCTGATTTTTTTACATTCAGTGCAGCTTAAAAAAAAAAAGTGCAAATGACCAGGGTTGGATTGTGGACAGCCAACACAGGCAGTGGCCTAGGGCACATGGGACCTGTAGTTTTTTTTATTCACAGATCTCTGTGAATAGATGACACAGGTGTATGGGAGGAGCCACTCCAAATTCAAACAATGGCAGGAGCTAGTGGGGAGAAGAACCCCAGGATCCTATAAAGTACGGGGGGGGGGGGCTGTAGAACCTAAATATGGGTGTTACATGAAATATGAACAGAAAGATGTAGCTTTCTTTAAACCCCTTCCAACAAACCTTAAACTGCTGGGGGGCGAGACGGACTTTCCAATCATGAGATCACTGTGACTGGCTGTCACAGTGGTTGCATGATTGGGAGCTTGTGTCCCCGGCTCCTGATCATAACCAGAGCTGGGAATGCTCCGTGACAGCTAAGTCACTGTGCTGGAAGTATGCAGCAAACTGCTCTCAGCATAAAAACCTTGGCTGCCATAGACATATGTGGGTGTTGTATGGGCGTTAAAGTCCAACCTCCTTGTCACCCACATTTCCATTACATTGGTGGCAGAGGTTAAGTTAAAGTGATACGAACGTTTACCTTTTTTTAATAAAAATAATAAACATGTTATACTTGCCTGCTCTGTGCAATGGTATTGCACAGAGCAGCCTCGATTCTCTTCTTCTTGGGTTCCCCACCAGCACTCCTGGCTCCACCCCTTAAGCAAGTGCCCCCATAGAAAGTAGTTTTCTATGGGTTCTTCCTTAGCCATTCTGTCTGCATCTATAGACACAGATAGGGTGGCTCAGCCCCACCCCTGATCAGAGAATTTGACTGACAGCAGCAGGAGCCAATACTAATTCAGGTGCTATCAATCTGTCCAGAGAGAAGGGAGAGAGCAGAGAGAGCCGCTGCTCTCGTGCACATTGCTGGATTGACATCAGGCTCAGGTAAGTATAAAAAGGGCGATCCTCTATATCTAATTCAAAAACTCGCGCTGAAGGGTTAAATCAAGTGGTGAAATATGAATAAACAAATATTAACAAAATTAATAAGGAGACCGCAGCTGCTGCACAAAGGTGCTACAACCTTAAAGCAATAAAAAATATGTAAAACAGCGCTAGCAGCCTATATCAACCAATATACATCCTAATAAACAGTGTCTAATACATCAATGTCAAGTGAAAACAAAAACATAAAATCCTTGCCCTTGATGAGGCCCCAGAGGAGGGGCGAAACGCGTCAACGTACTTCCGGGTTCGTGTTAACCAGTGATGCAAATTTCCGTCTCCGTGGAACACACGCCATTCAGCGGCCAACTGGGAAGATTTTTTTTACTGATGCCTGTTTTTGCCCAAAATCCTGTAAGTTGCGCATTGCATGCACTTGATAATTGATGCCAAACGTTATTTCACTATGAGTTCTCTATCTGTTTCCCCATCTATGGAGTGTGGTATATCCTTCCTGTCTTAAAATTCTCCCTGCAAGATTTTACTGGGGAACCATCCAGCATATCCCCAGATCATTTGATCAATGCCTTATTGATACCAGACTGCGAAGCTGAGGATCCAATAATTTTGGTGAGTGGGGACACCAAAGGGGGAGCCACTTCACCGATCCAAAAGTTTTGGAGCACTGTTGCACACTGAAGCACCTGAGCACTTTGAGATTTTATGTTTTTGTTTTTTCTTAACATTGATGTATTAGGCACTATTTAATAGGATGTATATTGGTTGATATAGGCTTCTAGTGCTGTTTTATATATTTTTCATTTAGGGTGATCCTCTGGCACAGAATTTTTTTTTACCATAATGCATAGCATTCATTAGGGTAAAAAACCTTCAGTCCTTACAACCACTTTAAACCTAAGCAGGTACTGATGCACAACGTCTGTCAGCAGCTGATTTAAAGCCCAGCCCCATTCAGAAAAAAAAAAAATTCTATCGGGTTGAGCTCAGGACTCTGTGATTACTGGGACAGGCTGGGGAAGAACCGGCTGTCATGGTGCACATTAGCACCAATGACAAAGTCAGAGGCAGATGGAGTGTCCTAAAGAACGATTTTAAGGACTTGGAAGCTAAATTGAGGAAAAGGACCTCCAAGGTAGTGTTCTCAGGAATACTACCAGCACATCGAGCCACACCAGAAAGGCAGAGGGAGATTAGGGAAGTAAACAAGTGGCTGAAGAGCTGGTGTAGTACGGAGGGGTTTGGGTTCCTGGAGGACTGGGCTGACTTCTCAGTCGATCACCAGTCACCACTATAGAAGCGATGGACTGCACCTAAATGAGGAGGGTGCAGATCAGCAGGGAGTAAAGATGGCCAAAAAGTTAGAGGAGTTTTTAAACTAGGCAACAGGGGGGGAGGGCCTAGAGGTAGAGATAGTCAGCACGGAACATATTCCAGAGGGTGGTATTGGGGGCATTAGTGGTAGGTTGACTAAAGCAGATAAACCCAAGGTAAGTATAGTAACAAGTCCTAGTTGCAATCTCGAAACACCCAATAAGAGTATAGTATGCGACCGGTCTAAACTACGTGGCATGTTCACCAATGCCAGGAGCCTGGCGGACAAGATGGGTGAACTAGAGATACTGTTGTATGAGGAGGATTTGGATTTTGTGGGAATTTCAGAGACCTGGTTCAACAGCTCTCATGATTGGCTGGCAACCATTCAAGGGTATACCCTTTATCGCAGGGATAGAGCAGGTAAAAAGGGGGGAGGGGTATGCCTATATATCAAGAAAAATGTACAAGTGAATATGAGAGATGATATCACTAAGGGAGCTAGGGAGGAGGTGGAATCCTTATGGGTAGCGCTCCAAAGGGGTGAAACTAAGGAGAAAATAATACTGGGAGTATGTTATAGGCCCCCTAACCTGAAGGAGGAGGGGGAGACGGATCTCCTATCACAAGTTGGATAAGAAGCAAGGATGGGAAGTGTTATCATAATGGGGGATTTTAATTATCTAGACGTAGACTGGGCAGAGGGAACCACGCATTCGTCTAAGGCTCGCCAGTTTCTAAATGTCTTGCAGGACAATTTCATGGTTCAGATGGTGGACACACAAACTAGAAATAAAGAGTTAATGGATCTACTGATTACCAACAACACAGAACTGATCACGGATGTGGAAATACGCAGCAATTTAAGGAAACCGTGATCACAGGTCAATTGGCTTTAGTATAAATCACACAAATAGGAAATATAAGGGGAATACTAAAGACACTGAATTTTAAAAGAGCCAATTTAACTAAACTACGAACCTTGTTAGAAGGCATGAATTGGGATAAAATCTTAGGAACAAAGAACATGGAGGAGAAATGGGTTTGCTTTAAGAGCATATTAAATAAGGACATTAGCCAATGCATCCCATTGAGTGATAAATTTAAAAGAGCAAACAAAAGTCCTGGATGGCTTAACTCCAATGTAAAAATGAATATAAAAGCAAGGGAGAAGACCTTCAAAAAATACAAGGTTGAGGGATCATCATCAGCATTCAGACTTTATAAAGAACGCAACAAGAAATGTAAGGGTGCAATTAGGGCGGCTAAGATGGAACACGAAAGACACATAGCGAAATAGAGCAAAAAAAATCTCAAGAAATTCTTTAAGTATGTAAACAGTAAAAAAAGAGAGGACAGACCATATTGGCCCCATAAAGAATGAGGAAAGACACCTGGTTACAAAGGACTAGGAGATGGCGAAGGTATTGAATCTTCACGAGGGAATCGGGGGGCTTCAGTAACCAAAACTGCAGTGTTTATCCTTATGACACATCACAGGAAGCACCTCCATGGTTAACAGAGGACAGGATTAAAATTAGACTTGGGAAATTTAACATTAATAAATCCCCGGGACCAGATGGCTTGCATCCGAGGGTACTTAGGGAACTCAGTCAAGTAATTGCCAGACCATTGTTCCTAATTTTTACTGACAGTCTACTGACTGGAATGGTACCAGGTGATTGGAGAAAAGCCAATGTAGCACCAATATTTAAAAAGGGCCCAAAATACATCCCTGGGAATTACAGACCAGTTAGCCTACATTAATAGTATGCAAGCTCTTGGCGGGGATGATAAGGGACTATATACAAGATTTTAGTAACGAGAATGGTATCATTAGCAGTAATCAACATGGATTCATGAAGAATCGTTCTTGCCAAACCAATCTATTAACCTTCTATGAGGAGGTGAGTTGCCATCTAGAAAAAGGAAGGCCCGTAGACGTGGTGTATCTGGACTTTGCAAAAGCATTTGACACAGTTCCCCATAAATGTTTACTGTACAAAATAAGATCCGTTGGCATGGATCATAGGGTGAGTACATGGATTGAAAACTGGCTACAAGGGCGAGTTCAGAGGATGGTTATAAATGGGGAGTACTCGGAATGGTCAGAGGTGGGTAGTGGGGTCCCCCAGGGTTCTGTGCTGGGACCAATCCTATTTATTTTGTTCATAAATGAAAAAACTATTAGATAAGCACCTGAACGACCACGACATACAGGGATATACAATGTAATACTGACATATAATCACACACATAGGATGGACTTCATGGACTTGTGTCTTTTTTCAACCTCACCTACTATGTAACTATATGTAACCTGTATAGTTACTAAAAGATCCTCTCCAAAAAGTTTAGAGTTTTCTATGAAATGTACTTGTCTTTCCCAAATGGTTGGGTTTGTTTTTTTTTTTTTCAAATGTGCAAATAAAAAAAGAAAAAAAAAAAAAAAAAAAGAAAGAAAGAACACGGAAACTGTGTTTACTGCCAAACCCGAACAGGTGTGAGGGGAACCCGTTCCAAAAGACTGAAAGGAATTCTCAGAACAATACGTCACTCTGCTTTGCTTGTTCGGTTTTGTTAGCGCATATCCATGATTGTTGCTTGACTAAAGCCGTTGTCACTTTCAACAAATGATTAAAAATCAAAACACACACGAAAAAAAGAAAATCTTGACATTTCTACAGCACTGAGCAAGCAACAGTTTGCAGACTGCGGAACATTGTATTCAGTTCTATTTTTCCTCCAGCCGCGTTGTTGATGGAAATCCGTATGGCCGCCACCCTTTCGCCGTACATGTGATATTTGTTTAAAGTATTTTCCTCTCTCCTGTAAAGCGGTAGAGCTTGAAGAGCAGCCTGAGCTCTATTTGCTTTACTTTTTTCTTGTTTTGCTTTGTGGAGGTAGTTTGCTAGTTTGTCGTAGCAGTTATGGTATTTTCTTCGAGCATGCAATATAGAAAGATGGAATTAGGGGAACAATGTGGGCTTATTCACGCTGCTGCAAACTCAAAGCACGGTATACATTGCTAACAGACTGGAATGCCGAAACTTTTTGTTAGGTGATGTGGAAAATGCTATGGTGATTTTTTTTTTAACACTATTCTTCGATCGGTTTCCCAAGATCTGCACAATAATAATGCAATAGAAGCAGATCATGTGTTTTGTATATGTAGAGGTATTTGCTATGGAAATTACAAGACGCTTTCTTAAAGCTGTTGTAAATCCTTACATATGCCCAGTGAAGTGTCCAGCCTCAGGTGATACACAGAAATGAAACAAATCCTCCTACATAAGTTGCACATGTCTATCTGCAGTTTTCTCTTCTCCACATCCATTCAAAGTCCAGGATTTATAAAGCTTGTCTGAGCTGTCAAAAAACAGGGGGCGGAGAGCTGAAATTACACATTGCAGAGCTCAGTGAGGAGAGCTTTGAGAGATGATAGGAGGGAAGGGAATGTAAGGAAAGGGACCCCCCTCCTCCACTTCACACAGCGCATGGGAACAAAGCTGAAGCTGTCAATCACAGTCTTTGTGTTAGAAACCCCTCCCCTGTCACATTTTATCTCTTGGGTGACAGAAAAAATTGTCAGAGGTGATTCATGCTGATAGAAGAGGAAGGCAGTAGTAGACAGAATGATATTTACTGCTCTTAACCACTTGCTGACCGCTCTATAGACGAATGATGGCTACAGCGCGGCCGACTCGCTCTGGGAGGCCATCATATGATGGACTCCCATGATCGCGCCTGCCGGACACCGCTGATCACAGATTGAAGTAAAGAGCCAATCAGCGGTTCTCTACTACGTGATCAGCTGCGTCCAATCACAGCTGATAATGGATGTAAATAGAAGCCAGTTATCTGCACTCCTTTCTTCACGCTGACAGGGAAAGGAGAGCCCATAACTGGCTTTTGTAAACGGGACATGCACACCGATAATCAGTGTCCTGGTTATCAATGCAGTCCCAACAGTGCTCACCAGTGCCTCCTCATCAGTGACCATCAGTGCTGCCTATCTGTGACCATCCTATTAGTGCTGCCTCATCTGTGACCATCAGTGCAGCCTATCTATGCCCATCAGTGCAGCCTCATCAGCGCACATCAATGAAGGAGAAAAAATTACCGGTTTCAAACTTTTCAGCCTTTATTCATTTATTTAGCAAAAAAAAACCCAGTGGCAATTACCATATTTATATAAAGCGGGACTCCCCACTTCAGACCTTTTATAATTTAAAGGTTCAACACAGAAAAAGCCTACACCCGCAAGAGTGGAGGTGGTGGTGACTACAGTGGCACATTACAGGGTGCAACACCTGAAGTCAAGAACTTTAACATTTGTTGAAGTAGTCATTTGGACTGATGGACACATTCTTTATAGCACTTGTAGCACACGTTATCCTCTGGAAATTGGTCTTGATTAGATCAGAAACTTGGACCACTGGAGAGTAGGCAGGGGACACTTTGAGGACTGATCTAGCAGATGGAGGAGCGAAGTATCGGGTAGGTAAATCTTAACAATTCCCCTAGACCTAAAGCAGGAATTAACCCTTACAGTGTGGGCACAGCCCAACTACAAGGGACAATTTTTTCCCCCAGATTTAGGCTTTAAGGAAATTTCCATTACCTTTGTGTTTTATCTCTAGGACAAGAAGTGAAGAGTAATCTACTCGATGGAGACATAAGCAGCAATGAACACTTGACAGAGGTTCTAACACTTCTCTCTATCAAAAAGCTATTGGAAAGGTTTGGCTGGAGTTCTGCTTTAATGTGTATTACATAAAAGTAATAGGAGTGGGAACGCCCAGAAAAAAATCTAGCTGTAGCAAAAGTGACAACTCGAGGGAGCATAACACTGTGCTAATGAATGCCTCCTGCACAGGGAAACTTTAGATTTTAACTATAGTTCTACTTTAAAGAGGATCTAACCCTTTCCTATCCTATCCAAAACAAAAACAAAAATCTTTTTGGTAGGTGTTGGTCTTAATGGATTAACAGACAAACATTAAGGGTGCCTTCAGTGATACCTATTAGTGCTGACAAAGTCATCACATTAGCTTATGTCACAATATATCTGTCTCTGCTGTGTGTGCATGACAGGTACCCCTAAAAACGATACCAACCACATTGTAAAAATGTTCAGTCATGGAAATTAATGTTATGACCTAGAAATACATTTCTACAGAATGAAGTGTGATAAGAGGATACATTTTTTAAGCAGCCAACTATCTTTGTAGCTCAGTGAACTTGATCATTTGAAGCTGAAGTCTCCAAATAATCTGGTGTTAGAGATGCAGGTTACACCCAGTGAATAATAAGGGTGCGTACAGGAAGCAATGCGCTATGAAGATTCTGACATATAACAAGAGAGATAAATATCTCAAGCTCATATCAGATCGATATCAATCCAAGCACAAACATGGTCTTCTCTAAAGGAAAGTTATAGGGAATTTCCAGTTTGCACATTATATTGAAATGTTAATTTTAAAGTATTTTTTGGCATTACATTTTTATCTACTTTCCATATTTCCATAACTATATTTCATACAATGATTTGCAGATGCTCCCTCTAGTGGACATCTATATAATGGACAACTAAATTGGCATTAGACACTAAATTTCCATTGTTCCCATGAATCTAGTGTCCTGGGAACGCCATCTGTTCATTTGAAAATGTAGGCCACTGTATTTACAGTACAAACCACTTGATGGGTGTCTATTATCGGAAAAAAAAAAAAATACAAACATGCAAGTCTCCCAGAAGCAGATGTGTGATGATATCAGCAGTAATGAGTGAATGGGGTATGTATATATTGATTTGTGTGTGTTTTTTTTATAATAGGGCTCATTCACACATGCTTTGGTCTCTGAGGAGCGATCTGCACTACGCACTGTGAGTACAATGTCAGAGGGTGTGTCCATGACAGCCTGAACTGACAGGAAGGGGGTTGGATGACGCTGCCTTTCATTCAGTCCAGAAGAAGGCCACCACCTAGAGGACAATCAGACTTTCTGTGGCAAGCATTGTCAGTAAAGAAAAAAAAAAAAGGAAGAGAAGTCAACATAGAATTCTGCTTTTCGAGCCGGTTCACACCATGAATTGCACAGGAACGTGCTTTGCATTCTTGTGCAATTCACATGCGATCTGGCTACAGTGCAATTTCAGTCCATTCATTTGCATGCACTACTTTATAAAACATAGAGGAACCAGACTGCATGGTACTACTGTACCATGTGATCCGGTGAAGGCGAATGCACTGCATTTGGAGTGTCATTAGGTTAACATTGACACCTACTGCAGATCGCAACTTCAGTGCATTTTGAACACAGTGCAGGAAACATGCACAGAAAGCGGGTTTCCTGCACCGTGTTCTGGGCCTAACAGTTGATTACGGTTTTCAAAATATCATAAAGTGCAAACTATCAGAATCTAGAACATAGGTATTTTATAATAATGCCCAAAGTCCACTTCCATTTATCATATATATTCAATGTGCATATTATGCATAATATGCACAATGAACATATATGATAAATGGAAGTGGACTTTTTAACTGCAGCAGATCAAATTTTATTTCTAAAATTTCACTGTTATTATTTAAATTTTTCATTCGTTGACTACTGCTGCACCTTCCTCGATCAGTTTAGGAAGCAACAAATAAATAAAACTCAGCCACAAATGCTAACAGCGGCATCTTGGTAGAATATATCAGGAGATTTTAAGCGCTGAAGGATCTCGTGATCTTAGGCTGCATTCACATCGGCACGTTTCCTAAATGCACGAGAAAACACAAAAATGTGCATTTTAGAAATGCGCTGCAATTGCGCATTTTGCCTGTGGTGCCATTAATTGTTAAAGGCACCCCAAACGTGGTAAGCAGACGCACATTGTGTCATGCGTTTGCCACAGAACAAAACAAAATCAAAAAATGCCCGACGCTCCGCAAACAAAAAAAGTCCTGGAGCTACTTTGGGGCATTTGTCGCATGTACAGCAGCCCATTCACGTGAATGGGCTGCCCCAGGCACGATGCGCGTTACCGCGTGAAAAATGCATGGAAAAAAAAAAGCAAGCAGGATTGTGACTTCCCGCTACACCCAGGTGTGAATGTTAAGGGTTCAAAAAGTGATGACACTTCATTAGTTACACTTGAAACTGGAACTAAACCCATTGATTTAACGCATGCCGGGAATGCTAGCTGTCACATTTACTTGTGCCCTCAAACTGTCAAACCATCAAATGGCTGTGTCATACGTGATCACATGTACAGCACCATGGCAAATGCATATAAAAAAAAAAGGCTAAGATGGCTGAAAAGGATAAGCGGGTTTAGTTCCGCTTTAAACAAATGAATTATTAAAGAAGCTTTAAACCCAATCATTAAAATCGCATAACTTCTTTAACATGAAAATGGGTTTCCACATAAAATCTGCAGCTTTCATTAATGAAAAGAATACCTGGTGATCCTGCCAAGAGGGTCCTTCATACACTTCCTGTTATGGGGTGACAGCTGTCTCCCAAATATACTCCTACGTTGTCACCATGGGGATTATTTACTAAAGGCAAATCCACTTTGTACTACAAGTGCACTGAAAGTGCAGTCGCTGTAGATCTGAGGGGGACATGCAAGGAAAATAAAAAAACATAATTTTAGCTTGCACCTGATTGGATGATAAAATCAGCAGAGCTTCCCCTCATTTCAGATCTTCCACTCAGATCTACAGCAACTGCACTTTCAAGTGCACTTGTAGTGCAAAGTGGATTTGCCTTTAGTAAATCAACCCCCAGGTCACAATCACCCCGATAGAGACTACAAACAGCAGGCCGTGCTGTCAAATACTGTTCAGGCATGGTTCGCCATTGCCTACCATGAAGCCAATCCAGAGCGAAGATGTTCAGCTGACACTAGAGTGAGTGCATGTAGACAGGAAGTGGCTGAAATAGGCTGGAGAAGATCAGCAGCAATTACTGTATTTATTGGCATATAACATGTACTTTTTCACCTGAAAATCAGGTGCAAATAGTGTGTGCGTGTTATACGCCAATACTTCAATTTTAGCTGCCTCAGAGGGGACAGGGAGGGGGGCGGGACGAGCGCCGTCAGATTACATATACAGTGAGAATCTCCTGTTTACTTGGCAGCCTCTGTAATAGGAAGTCCCGTCTCCTGGACCACCATTGGAACACTGTTCTGTCTATCATAGGAGATTCTCACTGTATGTAATCTGTTGGCGCTCGTCCCGCCCCCCCTCCCTGTCCCCTCAAGGCTGCAGATGGGCATCGATCAGGCTGCATTGATGGCAATGGTGAGGCTGCTGCATTGATGGCAATGGAGAGGCTGCTGCATTGATGGCAATGGAGAGGCTGCTGCATTGATGGCAATGGTGAGGCTGCTGCATTGATGGCAATGGTGAGGCTGCTGCATTGATGGCAATGGTGAGGCTGCTGCATTGATGGCAATGGTGAGGCTGCTGCATTGATGGCAATGGTGAGGCTGCTGCATTGATGGCAATGGTGAGGCTGCTGCATTGATGGCAATGGTCAGGCTGCTGCATTGATGGCAATGGTCAGGCTGCTGCATTGATGGCAATGGTGAGGCTGCTGCTTTGATGGCAATGGTGAGGCTGCAGATGGGCACTGACCCTTATTTTGCTTCAAAGTTTCTTATTTAAAATTTTATTTTTTTCCCTGAATCTTCCCTCTTAAAATTAATGTGTTATACGCCTGTGTATGTTATATGCCGATAAATACGATAAATAAAAAATAAAAAGTATTTTATGTATAAAAAATGGAAAGTGTTCATAATACAGACGCCTTAGCAAACGAAATGTCATCCAGTTGGGTTTTAGATCTACATTTGAATAAAAAAAGAAAATATGACTTTAACAAAGCAAAATTTCCATATGCAGTTTTATTAAGGTAAAATAAAATAGAAATAAACAGATTTCTTTCCTTGGTAGGAATGCAGAAGTCAATTAATCTCAATCACTTCAAGAAGCAGATGAGCCCTTTGAATACAGAAAGGAGACGCGGCGATTGTTTGATGTGCAGTGTGCAAACCATTTGTTACTTGCAGATCAAAAAAACAGAACGGATCCTGAAACAAGCCGTACGTGAGAAATGCCAAAACTCTTCTTTCATACGTGTCCATGTCTCTCTTTGAACTCCTAATTTGCAGATTTGGTCAGTATACTGAACTAATTATCATGCAAAGCGCCTGCCAGATTTCACGGCTATGGTTCATTGCGCTAAACAATGTGCTGGATGTTCTGAGAGCATATGAGAGTGCGCCATCAGAACCTGGACTGCACTCCGGACTGCGTGTGCACATTAGCTCAATGGAATCGACTTTGTTTAACAAAGCAAGCGCAAAGGTTAGTGTCTGTGCTGCCCACAGGGACCAATCAGATTCCAGCTCTTTTGGCCCACACTTACAGTGCCTTGAAAAAAAATGTATACCCCTTTTCCACATTTTGTCATGTTACAACCAAAAACGTAAATGTATTTTATTGGGAAAGTGCCACATAATTGTGACATGGAAGGAAAATTATAAATGGTTTTAAATTTTTTTACAAATAAATATGTGAATAGTGTGATGTGCATTTGTATTCAGCCCCAGAGTCAATACTTTGTAGAACCACCTTTCGCTGCAATTACAGCTGCAAGTCTTTTTGGAGATGTCTCTACCAGCTTTGCACATCTAAAAAGTGATATTTCTGCCCATTCTTTGCAAAATAGCTCAAGCTCTGTCAGATTGGATGGAGAGCGTCTGTGAACAGCGATTTACTAGTCTTGTCACAGATTCTCAATTGGATTTAGGTCTGGACTTTGACTGGGCCACTCTAACACATGAATATGCTTTGATCTAAACCTTTCAATTGCAGCTCTGGTTGTATGTTTAGGGTCGTTGTCCTGCTGGAAGGTGAACCTCCCCCCCAGTCTCAAGGCTTTTGCAGACTCTTATGCCGCGTACACACGAGCGGACTTTCCGTCAGAAAAGGTCAGACAGAACGATTCCGTCGGACATTCCGATGGTGTGTGGGCTTCATCGGACCTTCTCTTTCGAAAAATCTCACGGACCTAGAAATAGAACATGTTTCAAATCTTTCCAACGGACTCAGTTCCCATTTGGAAAACCACTCGTCTGTATGCCAGTCCGACGGACCAAGAACGACTCAAGGGCAGCTATTGGCTACTGGCTATTGAACTTCTAGTCCCCTTGTACGAAATCCCATTCTAAACGAACGGACTTTGGTGTGATCGTGTGTAGGCAAGTCCGTTTCAGCAGAAGTCCATCGGAAAGACCGTCAGACTTCGGTCCGACGGAAAGACCGGTCGTGTGTACGCAGCATAACAGGTCTTCTTCTAAGATTGCCCTGTATTTGGTTCCATCCATCTTCTCATCAACTCTGACCAGCTTCCCCGTTCCTGCTGAAGAAAAGCATCCCCACAACATGATGCTGCCACCACCATGTTTCACGGTGGGGATGGTGTATTCAGGGTGATGTGCAGTGTTAGATTTCCGCCACACTTAGAATTTTGCTTTGAGGCCAAAAAGTTTAATTTTGGTCTCATCTGACCAGAGCACCTTCTTCCACGTTTGCTGTGTCCTCCACATGGCTTCTCGCAAACTCCAAAACGGGACGTCTTATGGCTTTCTTTCAACAATGGCTTTCTTCTTGCCACTCTTCCATAAAGGCCAGGTTTGTGGAGTGCATGACTAATAGTTGTTCTGTGGACAGATTCTCCCACCTGAGCTGTGGATCTCTGCAGCTCCTCCAGAGTTACCATGGGCCTCTTGGCTGCTTCTCTGATTAATGCTCTCCTTGCCCGGCGTGTCAGTTTAAGTGGACCGCCATGTCTTGGTAGGTTTGAACAGGAAGGGGCCATCCCCAAACTGTTCCCACAAAGTTAGGAGCATGAAATTGTCCAAAATGTCTTGGTATGCTGACGTCTTAAGAGTTCCCTTCACTGGAACTAAGGGGCCAAACCCAACCCCTGAAAAACAACCCCACACCATAATCCCCCCTCCACCAAATGATTTGGACTAGTGCACAAAGCAAGGTCCATAAAGACATGGATGAGCGAATGAGCGAATTTGGGGGTGGAGGAACTTGACTGGCCTTCTCGTCAAACATCAGTGCTTGACCTCACATATGCGCTTCTGGAAGAATGGTCAAACATTCCCATAGACACACTCCTAAACCTTGTGGACAGCTTTCCCAGAAGAGTTGAAGCTGTTATAGCTGCAAAGGGTGGGCTAACTCAATACTGAACCCTACGGACTAAGACTGGGATGCCATTAAAGTTCATGTGCATGTAAAGGCAGACGTCCCAATACTTTTGACAATATAGTGTATATATATATATATATATATATATATATATATATATATATATATATATATATATATATATATATATATATATATATATATATATATTTTTATTTTTTTTTTTAAAGCTGAATTTTAAGCACAAAATCTTTAAGTCAAACATATTCCTCAATGCCTTTTCAAACACAGATGTTACCTTGTAAAAGTCACATTGACATCAGCACTGTACTGTACATAGCCTGTGCAGAGAGCAGTGTTGTAGGAGGGACCCAATAAGCCCCACCCACTACAGGCTGCCTGTAGAAAACTACAGGAGGGGGCGGATACAAGACCAGTCACCCTGCAGAAAGAGAGAGAGCAGCAGTGACTGGTCTTTTTCACAGGAAGCTCCTGCGCAGAGATAAAGTCTCCCACTGGATTACTGCACAGATCTGGAAGAAATACACAAAGCACAACAGGATTCAAGTCAGAATACAAATGACAAATAGATTTAGCTCATATTTGTTTCTCCCAGAGTTCGACTTTAATGTTCATAGAATGGAATAGACTTTTTAACATTAGTACATTTGTAGTGCTCTCTGGATAGTGCTAGTAGCTCAAGGATAAATTTCACATATTGCTTTATAATCCATTCACTACTGAAGCATGACTTGTTGAATAAACATGTCAATCTCGGCACCTCTCCACAACAGCCAGCCGTGTCTTCTTGATGTGTGCACTACGCCACGCAGCTTTTAGTGCAATGTCACAGTGGCCGAAAAAACCACATTCACATCTCTTATCAGTTATAACCTAAATTCATACATCTGTCCCATAGATGTCAATTAAACAATAAGGCTGGACTCACACTGTGGTGGTATGCTGAGTCTTACATTGCATTAAGGCAGCCCATTCATTTAAATGGGTTTGCCTAACACACCAAAATGCACCAAAAAGGGGCATGCACGCTTTCTTGTAATGTAGCGCACAACACACGTGTGTTGGTCAGGTTGCCAACATGCATGTACATTTGCACCATAATTCTCTAGTGTGAATGTGGCCTAGTGGTGGCCATAGATGCTTTGATTTTGTTATCCAACAGATACGCAATTTGATCAAAGCGGCAAACAACTGAATAGCCATAACTTCCCTTTTGATCAATTTTGCAGCGAATATTAATCATTTGGTATCAAGATACTCCAAGATACACCAAGATCGTAAGTTATGATCCTATCTTAAAGCGGAACATCACCCAAAAGGGGAAGTTCTGCTTTGCTGCCAACTTCCCCACCTTTCCCCACCCTTCCTCTTCAACTTTTGGCACATTACATTTTTTTTTTTGGGGGGGGGGGGGGAGTGGGTACCTAGTTTTGACAGGTATCTGCTCCCACTTCCGCCCAGATTGCCTAGGTGATCTGAGTAGAAGTTTACCCACCCCCTTCCCTCTTCTCGAATCCTCTTGGGACACACCACGGGTCCCAGGGGGCTGCAGTACCATTCATAAAGTGCAGCGTGGGCATGCGCAGTGGGAAGCCGGCTGTGAAGCCGCAAGTAGTCACAGATGGCTTCCCACACTAAACATGCCAGCCCCGGGGATCCAAAAATCAGTTAAGAACTTGCCCAGGTGAGGACGGCGCAAGATCCTTGGAAAAGTAAGTGTCCTTTTATTAAAGGTCAGCAGTTACTTGTAGCTGCTGACTTTACTTTTTGTTTCTAGGATAAAGATCTTCTTTAACTATTAATCAAAACCCACTTCCCAGTGTGTGACATATCAATCGCATGGGTTGTCGATTATAGATTGATTATTCCTATCAGAAGAGATTGATCATTTACTGAAGCACTTTTGGCCATCCTAATGCATGCAGAGAGTTCTCCAGGATTTCTAAGATTTGAAAAAAATGACACATCAACTCACAAAAAGTCTTGTGGCTCCGGTGTTTTGTCCCACGTGGATTTTTCTTTGTAGCAATATTATCAATGTTTGTGACACAAAGAAGACAATTCCCAAACATAATCATCACGGGTAACATTCATCATTCCTCCTTTGAAATGACTCTATCTTTTGACATTATTTGTTATGATCTATTAAAAAGGATACAGAGTCAAGGAATTGGATATTTTGGGCCACAGGATATGGATGTATGTAGTTTTGGCCCAGAAAGTAGAAATTTCATTTGCTGCAATATTCGCCTTCATTCCAGGGATTTCCCATGCAGTACTTTGTTTCTGCCACTAGATGACCTCAGATGGCAACTAGATGGCCTCTAGATGTCCTCAGTCAGGTGGCCACTAGAACAAAAATATAATTTACCCAAGTGATATGGATGTGTCATTGCCATCATCCCGTATACATTTCAAAAGAAATACGTAAACCTCTATTTGGTATTTTTAAGGCATTGAAAACTATAACTTAAGAAAAAAAATACGTTTATTATACATATAAATTTAATTACATCAAATTCATTTAAATAGATAAGTAGGACTAATCATGATATAACATGGCAAAAGTGTTTAAAAGGTGCTTTGCATAAAGAAGAATTGGAAGAGAGTGATACATCATACTACACGATACAGTCACCACACATAGAAACACGTGGCTTCGAGTAGTAGAGTTCCCACGCGTTTCAACATGCTTATTTCAATGAAAGTCTTCCTCAGGGAAATGTATCACAATATCCTCCAAATGCACTCTAAGGGTAAATGGTATTTCCAGTGTCATTTTGCCATGTTATATCATGATCAGTCCTATTTATCTATTTAAATGAATTTGATGTAATTAAATTTATATGTATAATAAACTTATTTTTACTTAAGTTATAGTTTTCATTGCCTTAAAAATCCCGATGTCCTCAGTCAGGTGGCCACTAGATGTCCTCAGTCAGGTGGCCACTAGATGTCCTCAGTCAGGTGGCCACTAGATGTCCTCAGTCAGGTGGCCACTAGATGTCCCCAGGTGGACACTAGATGTCCTCAGTCAGGTGGCCACTAGTTGTCCTCAGCCAGATGGCCACTAGTTGTCCTCAGCCAGATGGCCACTAGTTGTCCTCAGCCAGATGGCCACTAGTTGTCCTCAGCCAGATGGCCACTAGTTGTCCTCAGCCAGATGGCCACTAGTTGTCCTCAGGTGGCAACTAGATGGCCTCAGTCAGATGGCCACTAGATGTCCTCAGTCAGGTGGCCACTAGATGTCTTCAGTCAGGTGGCCACTAGATGTCCTCAGTCAGGTGGCCTCTAGTTGTCCTCAGCCAGATGGCCACTAGATGTCCTCAGGTGGCAACTAGATGGCCTCAGTTAGATGGCCACTAGATGTCCTCAATCAGGTGGCCACTAGATGTCTTCAGTCAGTCAGATGGCCACTAGATGTTTTCAGTCAGTAAGATGGCCACTAGATGTCCTCAGTTAGGTGGCCACTAGATGTCCTCAGTCAGGTGGCCACTAGATATCCTCAGTTAGGTGGCCACTAGATGTCCTCAGTCAGGTGGCCTCTAGTTGTCCTCAGCCAGATGGCCACTAGATGTCCTCAGGTGGCAACTAGATGGCCTCAGTTAGATGGCCACTAGATGTCCTCAATCAGGTGGCCACTAGATGTCTTCAGTCAGTCAGATGGCCACTAGATGTTTTCAGTCAGTAAGATGGCCACTAGATGTCCTCAGTTAGGTGGCCACTAGATGTCCTCAGTCAGGTGGCCACTAGATGTCCTCAGTCAGGTGGCCACTAGATGTCCTCAGTCAGGTGGCCACTAGATGTCCTCAGTCAGTCAGATGGCCACTAGATGTCCTCAGTCAGGTGGCCACAAGTTGCCTTCAGCCGGATGGCCACTAGATGTCCTCAGGTGGCAAATAGATGGCCTCAGTTAGATGGCCACTAGATGTCCTCAGTCAGGTGGCCACTAGATGTCTTCAGTCAGGTGGCCACTAGATGTCTTCAGTCAGGTGGCCACTAGATGTCTTCAGTCAGGTGGCCACTAGATGTCTTCAGTCAGGTGGCCACTAGATGTCTTCAGTCAGTCAGGTGGCCACTAAATGTCCTCAGTCAGGTGGCCACTAGATGTCTTCAGTCAGTCAGGTGGCCACTAAATGTCCTCAGTCAGGTGGCCACTAGATGTCTTCAGTCAGTCAGGTGGCCACTAGATGTCCTCAGTCAGGTGGCCACTAGATGTCTTCAGTCAGTCAGATGGCCACTAGATGTCCTCAGTCAGGTGGCCACAAGTTGCCTTCAGCCGGATGGCCACTAGATGTCCTCAGGTGGCAAATAGATGGCCTCAGTTAGATGGCCACTAGATGTCCTCAGTCAGGTGGCCACTAGATGTCTTCAGTCAGGTGGCCACTAGATGTCTTCAGTCAGGTGGCCACTAGATGTCTTCAGTCAGGTGGCCACTAGATGTCTTCAGTCAGGTGGCCACTAGATGTCTTCAGTCAGGTGGCCACTAGATGTCTTCAGTCAGGTGGCCACTAGATGTCTTCAGTCAGGTGGCCACTAGATGTCTTCAGTCAGGTGGCCACTAGATGTCTTCAGTCAGGTGGCCACTAGATGTCTTCAGTCAGGTGGCCACTAGATGTCTTCAGTCAGGTGGCCACTAGATGTCTTCAGTCAGGTGGCCACTAGATGTCTTCAGTCAGGTGGCCACTAGATGTCCTCAGTCAGGTGGCCACTAGATGTCCTCAGTCAAGTGGCCACTAGATGTCCTCAGTCAAGTGGCCACTAGATGTCCTCAGTCAGGTGGCCACTAGATGTCCTCAGTCAGGTGGCCACTAGATGTCCTCAGTCAGGTGGCCACTAGATGTCCTCAGTCAGGTGGCCACTAGATGTCCTCAGCCAAGTGGCCACTAGTTGTCCTCAGCCAAGTGGCCACTAGTTGTCCTCAGCCAAGTGGCCACTAGTTGTCCTCAGCCAGGTGGCCACTAGATATCCTCAGTTAGGTGGCCACTAGATGTCCTCAGTCAGGTGGCCTCTAGTTGTCCTCAGCCAGATGGCCACTAGATGTCCTCAGGTGGCAACTAGATGGCCTCAGTTAGATGGCCACTAGATGTCCTCAATCAGGTGGCCACTAGATGTCTTCAGTCAGTCAGATGGCCACTAGATGTTTTCAGTCAGTAAGATGGCCACTAGATGTCCTCAGTTAGGTGGCCACTAGATGTCCTCAGTCAGGTGGCCACTAGATGTCCTCAGTCAGGTGGCCACTAGATGTCCTCAGTCAGGTGGCCACTAGATGTCCTCAGTCAGATGGCCACTAGATGTCCTCAGCCAGATGGCCACTAGATGTCCTCAGTCAGATGGCCAGCATCTTTCAACCCACTTCCCCTGAGCCCAGGTCTTCCCAGACCCATCTCAGCCAGTGACTGGGCACTAAAAATAGCATCAGAGTGATGATGATGAGCTCATCTCTCCTTCACTCCGCTCCCTACTTCTATCAGCATGGTTCTTGTTGGCACACAAACTGATTGACTTGACCTGTGCTGCTTCTTCCTCTCACGATTCAGCCCTGCTGTAAGGGCACTACAAAAGATTGATACCAGGTCAAACTCATGTACACTATTTGTATTTAAAAAATAAAATTGAAAAGATCCGCTTGGCTGCCGTGAGATATACGACTTGTAACTGGTTTTACTGGCTCACAAATGCAAAATATAACATAAACAACAATACAGAAAGGCAGGTGCACAGTCTGGCAGCAGCACACACTCCAAATGTTTTGCATATCTGCGAATAATCACAGGCGTGGTAATAAATGTGGTCATTTTTGACTGCCTCTGAATACACAAATACAATGATAGGGCGGCACGCCAATCCTTGTGAAACCAGCGCTGACCTATAATTACAAGAGATAAACACGATTCCAAACAATGATTACAGGCCGGGACAACACGACTGATTTATAAGCATTGTAGGAAAGTTCAATCGCTGCTCGGGACTGAGGGTATAAAGCAAAGACAGTCATGGCGAGAAGAGGCATGGGCGCTTATTACATGAATCAGATCCATAATTATCCGATTTGTATTTCTTTATTGACTTTGATGCCAACTACATACAGATCCTTTTATATTGGATTTGATTTGAATACAAATCGAATCCGGGATTTTTTTTAGTGTTTATTTCATGATTTTGCTAATAGATATCCAATATAATTAGAAAGTGGCAGTTGATCAGTGGCATGAAAATTCCTGTTCTCCTTACGATTAAAGCTCATTATCAGAATTTATTTGACCTATATACACTCTACTTGTAAACAATATGTATAGTAGGTATAAATCATTTAAATACCTACAAAAGTAACTAAGGAAATGATATATATCTTTAATTTAGGTTTACGTGAACCCAATGTTTAATATTTGAAATTTCATGATATTTACCTATATAAACCCTACTGTAAAACAATGAGCTTACTTTATAGATCCTTGTAAACTTACTTTATGTATCTTTATAACATTGTATACTCAATAAACTTCTTTTGACAAGGAAAATTCCTGTTCAATTTCTATTCAAGCTACTTTTTATTTGATCAGATATGACGTCCTTCCTGGTCACTTCTCTCCTTCACTGTTGTAACAATACGGGTTAAAGTGCATCTAAAGACAAAAACGTTATATATTGCAGCTGACCAGTCCTTAGATATGGTGGCTGCATTACTTTTCTTTTTTTTTTATACCTGATGCTCCAACTCGTAACACACTTCCTGTACTAGGGGGACAATACTGACTTATCTATGAAAAAGCAGAGTTGTTACCCTAGGAAAGAATGACTTAAACCCCCCTTCACTCCTCTTATCCATGAGACAAAGGGTGGTGTTCTGTAGTTCATAGAGATAGCTAAGAACAATGTAACTATAATGCCCTGTACACACGGTCGGATTTTCCGACTGAAAGAGTGCGATTGGATTGTGTTGTCGGAAATTCCGATCGTGTGTGGGCTCCATCGGACTTTTTCCGTCGGAATTTCCGACACACAAGTTTGAGAGCAGGATAAAAAATTTTCCGACAACAAAATCCGATCGGTTAAATTCCGATCGTGTGTACACAAATCCGATGCACAAAGTGCCACGCATGCTCAGAATAAATTAAGAGATGAAAGCTATTAGCCACTGCCCTGTTTATAGTCCCGACGTACGTGTTTTACGTCACCGCGTTCAGAACGATCTGATTTTCCAACAACTTTGTGTGACCGTGTGTATGCAAGACAAGTTTGAGCCAACATCTGTTGGAAAAAATCCATGGATTTTGTTGTCGGAATGTCCAATCAATGTCCGACCGTGTGTACGGGGCATAAGGATCCTTGCACACAGGGCTGCATTGTGTCGCTGCCATTGTTTTAGTGTGCTCAGGAAGAAAAAGTGCAGGGTCCAGGCCCGCTATCTGCTCTGAAAGTCCGTGGCCGGCTGCAGCTGGACAGGGCTAAATGAAAAGAAATGGAGATATATATATATATATATATATATATATATATATATATATATATATATATATATATATATATATATATATATATATATATATATATATATATATATATATATATATATATATATATATATATATATATATATAGATATATATCCATCTCCATTTATATAAACTTTATATATAAACTTATATATATATATATATAATATTTTATTACACACACACACTATATTGTCAAAAGTATTGTGACACCTGCCTTTACACGCACATAAACTTTAATGGCATCCCAGATTTAGTCCGCAGGTTTCAATATTGAGTTGGCCCACCCTTTGCAGCTATAACAGCTTCAACTCTTCTGGGAAGGCTGTCCACAAGGTTGAGTGTGTCTATGGGAATGTTTGACCATTCTTCCAGAAGCGTACTTGTGAGGTCAGGCACGGATGTTGGATGAAATGGCCATTCATGTTCCTCCAACCCAAACTCGCCAATCCATGTCTTTATGGACCTTGGTTAATCCCAAAGGCGTTCTATCGGGTTGAGGTCAGGCCAGTCATGTTCCTCCACCCCAAACTCGCTTATCCACACTATATTGCCAAAAGTATTGGGCCACCCCTCCAAATCATTTGGTGGAGGGGGAATTATGGTGTGGGGTTGTTTTTCAGGGGTTAGGCTTGGCCCCATAGTTCCAGTGAAGGAAACTCTTAAGGCGTCAGCATACCAAGACATTTTGGACAATTTCGTGCTCCTAACTTTGTGGGAACAGATTGGGGATGGCCCCTTCCTGTTCCAACATGACTGCGCATCAGTGCACAAAGCAAGGTCCATAAAGACATGGATGAGCGAGTTTGGGGTGGAGGAACTTGACTGGCCTGCAGAGTCCTGATCTCAACTTGATAGAACACCTTTGTGATGAATTAGAGTGGAGACTGCAAGCCAGGCCTTCTCATCCAACATGAGTGTCTGACCTCACAAATGTGCTTCTGGAAGAATGGTCAAACATTCCCATAGACACACTCCTAAACCTTGTGGACAGCCTTCACAGAACAGTTGAAGCTGTTATAACTGCAAAGGGTGGGCCAACTCAATATTGAACTCTATGGACTAAGACTGGGATGCCATTAAAGTTCATGTGCATGTAAAGGCAGGTGTACCAATAGTTTTGACAATCTAGGATGGATGGATAGATAGATAGATAGATAGATAGATAGATAGATAGATAGATAGATAGATAGATAGATAGATAGATAGATAGATAGATAGATAGATAGATAGAGTATATAGATATATTTACCCTTTTTTTTAAACTACCTTTCAATCATTTACCCATTCTCGATTCATAGATCGCTTTTCATTCATAGTAACTGTATTATGGCTTACCTGAATGGAGCAGCTGGGCGAAAAGGGCAGGCATAATTGGATTCTCTTGATGAGAGCCTGTGACAGCCTCTTAGTTCTATTAACTCCCCACTGTACCAGATGATTACAGCAGTGGGGGGGGTTGCAGGGCATAGACCGAGAAGGACTTCCCTAAAAGAAGAGGCATCAGCACAAGGGATGCATCCTACTGACTACAAGTTATGTCCCTTGTGCTGATTTTTTTTTTTTTTTAATTTTGGATGCACTTAGGCTTTAATTCAAAACCAGGAAGTGGAATGGGAAGGAAGGTCCATCAGAGGAGGCATATGTTTTTTTTTACATATTGAATTCAAGTGTGTTGAGTTCACGTGTATTTTTATGCTGTTGCAAAAAAAAAAAAAAAAAAAATGTAGCATGCTGTGTTTTTTTTCACTGCTCTGCAACACAATGGTGTGAATTCTTCTGCTTTTGTTCTGTCTATGCAGTAGGAATGCGTTGAAAAAATGCATCTGACTGCATCTGGTGTAAATGGGCCCTTCATTCCAGAGCCATCTGGGTGTAAGCTTACACTGGGCAAAGTACAGGTATGCTTTAAAAGAAAAAAAGATGTCAAAGGCAGCACAGTGACTTGGTGGTTAACAGTTTTGTCTTGCAGCACTGGGATTCCAGGTGTACATGTCCTCCCTGTACTTGTGTGGGTTTCCTCCGGGTACGCCGGTTTCCTCCCACACTCCAAAGACATGCTGGTAGGTGAATTGGCACCCTAATATGTGCATGTATGTAGAATAGGGACCTTAGAATGTAAGCTCCTTGACAGCAGGGACTGATGTGAATGTACGTAATACAAAGCACTATATAAATACCTGTAATAAATAAATACAGGGTCCTCATTAAACAATAAAAGTGGAGCAGTCAAGGGAATTTAATAAAGGCTATGTATTTTGAACATACATCAAAGGGTCACCTAAATATACTGCAGCTAAAAGGAAAAGGAAAGATACATTTTGTTAGTACATTTACACGATTATCTCCATGAACACAAACTATCTGCGGTCCATACAAGGTTATTCCAAAGTATAGGGGTTACAGACAATGCACAGGACACTATTGCCCTCTGCTGGACATTAATGGAAAAAAGCCAAGGATCTTTCAGGCTCCAAGGCTACTCATGAAACTCAGAAAACTTATACAAGACCTATATTTCACATAAATGAAGCACATCATTCAAGGAACAGACCTTAACTTCACTTCCTGTTTTTCTAAGTTCTATTTTTTTATGCGGGAATCCTCTTAAAGAGACACGATCAATAGTTATAGCAGACACAGTCAACCTGTAAAAGTATTTATTTAGTTTCTGCGTAGTTTTTGTTTCTGGCAAGGTTGCATTCACATCTGAGCACTCAGGGAATACGTGAAAAACACAAATACCTCAAAATGTGCAGTAAAAAAATGCGTGGAGCTCAATGCCGGAAAAGGTCAAGGAGCTTCTTTGTCTCACACAAGGCAACCCATTCAACGGATTGAACTGCCCTATACTGTCATGTGAAAAACTCACAAAAAAGTGAGAAATTCGATGTGGCGGTGGGAATAGAATCTAAAGTAGAATTTTGGGTTTTAAGTGGATTTCAAAGCAAAATTAAAAAAAACAAAAAAATAAATATGCAGTGTACATCTCTGTAATACATGCACATTTACCCAAGTTTTATACTTTTGAAGACCATTCACATATACACAAACACCTATTGATCTGCCATGTTCTGATTTTTTTGGACTGAGAGGTGTCAGCCCTGCCTCAAGATGGGAAGGCCTGGGAAAAAATATTCAAATAAAAAAATGGAAAAATTGGGGAAAAAAAACTGTTATTTTCCATTTTTTCCCCCCCAAGCAGTTTTTGATTTTCTCCACAAAAAAAGGAGTGTGGAATATTTTCCTCTACAATAATAAATAATATATCTTTGACATGGTATTTAAACCATATAACATGAAGACCATTATGAAAGATTTCTGAGTTCTCTCTCAGGCTCAGCTGAAGACAAGAAAATCCTGGAATACAACTCAAGTAACACTGTACTTCTCAAACAAGAGAAATATGCATTTCTACCAGTAGGGGGCACTGCAGGGGAACACGGCACTTATTAGTGATACTAAAGTCTATTTTTTTTTTTTTTTGTTAAAAATAACAAACATGTCTAAAATGGTTTTGCACAGAGCAGCCCAGATCCTCCTCTTCTTAGGTCCCTCTTCAGTGCTCCTGGTTCCTCCCTTCTGTTGAGTGCCCCCACAGCACGCAGCTGACTGTGGGGGCAGCCGAGCCGAGCCACAGCTCCGTGTGTCCATTCAGACACGGAGCTGCGGCCCGGTCCTGCCCCTATTCTTCGCATTGTCTGACTGACTTGGATTGACAGCAGCAGGAGCCAATGGTGCAGCGCTGCTGTCTCATCCAATGAGGAGGGGAGTGCCAGACACTCCTGCAACATTTATGGATTTAGAAGGGCTCAGGTAAAAGAAATTATATATATATATATATATATATATATATATATATATATATATATATATATATATATATATATACACACACATACACACACACCTACACAAACATATAATTATTTCTTATCATTAGGTTTTAGATTTAGTCTTTTATACTGTTATAATGTAATAGGGGTGCAACGGATCAAAAGACTCACGGTTCGGATCGTTCCTCGGATCAGGAGTCACGGTTCGGATCATTTTCGGATCAACAAAAAAAAAAAATCTCCCCCACTGTAATATACACAATCTCCCTATTGGGAGAGTATTGGCAGAGTATTGCAGAGTATTGCAGGGTATTGGCAGATATATTGGCAGGATATTGGCGGGTATATTGGCAGGGTATTGGGTATATTGGCAGAGTATTGGCGGGTATATTAGCAGAGTATTGGCAGGGTATGGCAGACTATTGGCAGGGTATTGGCAGGGTATGGAAGAGTATTGGCAGGGCATTGCAGAGTATTGGCAGGGCATTGCAGAGTATTGGCAGGGCATTGCAGAGTATTGATTGGACATTTCAGAGTATTGGCAGGGCATTGCAGAGTATTGGCAGGGCATTGCAGAGTATTGGCACTGCTGCCATCCGATCTCTCCCCTCCACTGTACAGATCAGTACACAGAGGGGAGAGATCACGTGCTAAACGGCCGCCGGGTGTACCAAGATGGCCGCCGCTCCGGAGCTAGGCCAAAGCCGTGGCCTTTCCTATGGCCGAGGCCACAGAGAGCTCCGCGGATCGCGGGTGTCCCGTACGGATCAACCTCCGCGGATCGGATCACGGATCGATGACGATCCGTTGCACCCCTATTATGTAAATGATATAAGACCCGTGTGTGCATACACCTGTGAACCTTTGATCACTGGTAGTGGATATTTGATATTCTTTTCTTGCTTTACTTGCATTGGACAGGTGCTGTTTTGTACCAATAGGAACATATTATTTTAAAGTGGAACTTAAAAGGGTAACTCCACTTTTGTAGAAAAAATATAACAAACATTATAGCATACACAATTGCTACACAAGCCACACTGTAATGTTATTAAAAATCACCTTTCCTTTTTCTGCAGCTGCTATAATTATCTGTAAAATTCAATGGAATATGGCAACCTGGAGAGGTTCTTTTTTTTTTTTTTACACAGTTGGCGTTCAGAAAGCCCTTAAAAATTATATTTTCTGCTTGGGTGAAGAACTTTGCACTAAGGTACAAATCAGGTTTTAGGCATCCTCTGCAACGAAAATGGCACCTTTGGCGAGATACTTTCTAAGGGTTTATCACTTCTAAAGGGATGCAGATACTGCAACTTTACTCATGAGAACACAGAAAGTAAAATATAATGAATCAGTCAGTCCAATTAAGAATCAAAATGCAAAGAACATTGCAAGCAACCAGCTTTTTCTTCAGGGTAGAAACAGGCAGAAATCTGCAATAAAGTTTGTTAAAAATACTTCCAACGTACAGAATATTGACCACCAAGAGGGGATTGTTTTATTTCAACAAAAGTGAAGTTATTCTTTAACCCTTTTTCACTTAGTAATCCTGCAAGTACCAGGAAAAGACAGATGACATGCCACAGTGCATGCGCAGCAGCGAACCCAGTGACCTCCTAGGATGCGTGATGTGGGTATGCAAGGAGGCTGCGGGAAAGTGACACGTCATTCTCAACTAGGTGAGAACCTAGGAAGTGCAGGGAGAATTCTCGGAAAAGAAAGTAGACAGAACTCCCGAAATAAAGGGAGTAGGGATGAGATGACAGAAAGTGGCTGAAGAAGGGGAAGGTCTGCTTTATAGTGATTGTAAACCTCAAACATGAACAAAGCATATCCCTCTATAGTGTGTACTTGTATCAATTAAAAGCACGAAGTGTTCATTTCTGTTTTCCTGACACCAAGATATAAAAAGGTGACAGGGGAGGGACTGCTAGCTGATTGACAGCCTCAGCTCTGCTCTGGTGTGCTGTGTGAAGAGGGGGTGTCCCTTTCCTCCAATCAGCTTTCAGAGCTCTCCACGCTGAGCGCTGCAGGGTGTACAGCCGTGGCCAACAGTTTTGAGAATGACACAAATATTAATTTTCACAAAGTTTGCTGCCTTCGTTTTTATGATGGCAATTTGCATATACTCCAAAATGTTATGACGATGAATTGTAATTGCAAAGTCCCTCTTTGCCGTGAACATGAACTTAAAGGAGAAGTCCAGCCTGAGCTTTTTAGGCTGGGCTTCTCCTTCTGGGTCACAGGACTGCAATTAGTTCTGCACTCCTGTAACCCGTTTTTCAGCGGAGAGCGGTCTGAAGTCCGCTCTCCGCTGACATCACTGCCATCAGTCGAGGCAGCGCATCATCCCGTCTTCCCAAGCCTGGATTCGCCAGCTGCCTTGGTTGATGGCAGTCTCAGCGAGCCGCAGAGACAGACGCTCCTCACCACTCCACAGCTCAGCGCTCCACTGAGCATGGAGGAGCAGAGAGAAGAGACGCTGCCTGACAATCAGCAGCTTTCTTCTTGGGGATCTGTGAAAACCGAGCCATCAGCGATGTTTGGTGGCTCGGTTCTCAGTGCAGAGGTGACGGGGGACAGCTGCAGCATCGGTCTGATGCAGCATCCACATAGGTAAGTGCGAATCAAAAAAAAAAAACCACACTTCTTTAATCCCATTAAAAAAAAAAAAAAAACATTTCCACTGCATCCGTGAAGAAGGCTTCTGGACGCCCAAGTTGCAGATCTTGCTCAGGAATGGCAGCAGGCAGGTGTGAGTACATCTGCACGCACAGTGCGGCAAAGACTTTTGGAGGATGGCCTGGTGTCAAGAAGTGCAGCAAAGAAGCTACTTCTCTCCAGAAAAAACATCAGGGACAGACTGATATTCTGCAAAATGTACAGGGATTGGACTGCTCAGGACTGGGGTAAAGTCATTTTCTCTGATGAGCGCTACCATCAGTCCTGTGTCATGCCAACAGTAAAGCATTCTGAGACCATTCATGTGTGGGGTTGCTTCTCAGCCAAGGGAGTGGGCTCATTCACAATTCTGCCTAAGAACACAGCCATGAATAAAGAATGGTACAGAAACATCCTCCGAGAGCAAATTCTCCCAACTATCCAAGAACAGTTTGGTGATGAACAATGCCTTTTCCAGCATGATGGAGCACCTTACCATAAGGCAAAAGTGGTAACTAAGTGGCTTGGGGAACAAAACATCAAAATTTTGGGTCCATGGCCAGGAAACTCCCCAGACCTTAATCCCATTCATAACTTGTAGTCAATCCTCAAGAGGCAGGTGAACAAGAAAAAACTCCACAAATCCTGACAAACTCCAAGCATTAATTATGCAAGAATGGGCTGCCATCAGTCAGGATGTGTCCCACAAGTTGATTGACAGCATGCCGGGGCAAATTGCAAAAGGTCTTGAAAAAGAAGGGTTAACACTGCAAATATTGACCCTTTGCATAAACTTAATGTAATTGCCAACAAAAGCCGTTGACACTTATGAAATGCTTGTAATTAAACTTCAGTATACTATGGAGATGTGACCCCGTGTCACAGGTGCATATGAGCAGTGTATGCCTGATTTTGGTAGGCTTGCTAATTGTACACCTGTGCGCTGGCTTCATAATCATCCCAGGAATAGAGGTCACTGCTTATCCTTGGAGACAGCTCCGCCCGGCAGACAGGAGTTCTGGCCTAGGAGTCAGGAGGGAGCCAGTGCAGCACGAAGCTGCAAGCACAGAGGTGTTGAGCGTCAGGTCTGGAGAAGACAGACCAAGGCCTAAGGTGTAAAGCCGCGTACACACGAGCGGAATGTCCGACAGAAAAAGTCCAACGGAAGCTTTTCATCGTCTATTTCGATCATGTGTATGTCTCATCGGACTTTTTTTTTTCGAAAATTCTGAGGGACCTAGAAATGGAACATGTTCTAAATATTTCCGACGGAACCAATTCCTATCGGGAAAACCGCTCGTCTGTATGCTGTTCCGACGGACCAAAAACGACGCATGCTCTGAAGCAAGTACAAGATGGAAGCTATTGGCTACTGGCTATTGCACTTCCTTTTTCTAGTCTCATCGTACGTGTTGTACGTCACCGCGTTCTGGACTTTCGGACTTTGGTGTGATCGTATGTAGGCAAGACCGATTGAGCGGAATTCCGTCAGAGTTCCGTCGGAGAAACCTTCGGAGTTTACTCCGACGGCAAAACTGGCTGTGTGTACAGGGCATAAAGCCTGAGCAGGAGTGCTGTGTTTTAGCCAGGAAGGCTGAATGCCAGTTGTTCTGAAGCAGGACTGTAATGCTGAATACCCCTGCGAGGGAATCTGATGTTTATTTTTGAACTTTGTTTCTTTTGAATAAAAATGGGCTGCCATGCCCTTGAAAATGCAGTCGGGACTGACACGATTTCTTCAACTCGGACGCACCACTAGAGCTTAATCACCCCGGATCATTACAATACCATAATAACATCTGACAAAAAGTTATAAAAACAGACTTTGTGAAAATTATAATTTGTGTCATTCTCAAAACTTTTGGCCACGGCTGTAATTTCAGTTTTCCGTCCCCTTTTTTTTGACAGCTCAGAAAAGCTTTATAAACTCTGGACTTTGAAAGGATGTAGAGAAGAGAAGACGGCAGATAAACAGATACAACGTAATTTGTTTCATCTCTGTGTATCACCTGAGGTCAGTCGCTTCACTGGGTATATGTAAGGGTTTACAACCACTTCAAGTTTTTTAGGGTTAGGGGTTTGAGGTATATAATTGGCATTCCTCAAGGTTTTGCTGCAATGCGGTGGTCTACAGTACTTGGGGGTTCAGCAGTTTTCTCAGATTCTAAATAAATGTTAAAAAAAAAAAAATTCTGGGGAACTGAGCAATGCTTTCATTATGGCCTTGTAATTAGACTAATGTAGGAAAGCAAAAATGTCTGGCAGTCATTAAACTCTCCCAGGTTTTGCCAAGGCTGTAGTTTTTGCTGGAGTCAGCCTCTAAAGTCCAATGCCATCTAAAAAGTTTTCTATTAGTCTTGGACAGACTTAGAAGGAATTAGAATCTCGGTGAAGTTTTTACACCACTCAGTACCTCCATCGTGGAGATTTGTCCTCATTTCCTGCCCTGGTGACACAATGGGGTTGATTTACTAAAACTAAAGGGTGCAAAATCTGGTGCAGCTGTACATGGTAGCCAATCAGCTTCTGACTTCAGCTTGTTCAATTAAGCTTTGACAAAAAAACCTGGAAGCTGATTGGTTTCTATTCAGAGCTGCACCAGATTTTGCACTCTCCGATTTTAGTAAATCAACCCCAATGCTCCAACGTGTAGCTCCTAACTGTCCCATATGAAGTGACTCTGTGCTTGGAATCAAATCCCTCTGTCCTCATTTGTCATTCCTTTTTGTTCTGGGTGTTGTCCTGTAAAAATAAAATGTAATATTTAAGTGCCAAATTTGTTAAATGTTTCATCCATCCTTCATATTTTTTGCACTAGCCCCAGGGGAGTTTAGAATTATTCTTCTGCTTTCATATGTCATTGTCCATATGTTCGATGAATGCCAGGGGGGGGGGGGGGATTTGAAGCCTAAATATTATGTGCTTCTTTCTGAAGATTGGATGTTATGATGCCTTGATGTACAAGAGGTTACTGGATCAGAGACATTTTACCAATGGGAACATAGAGACAGGAAAATCTGCCAAAGGCTTTAAAGTGGTTTTAAATGATCACCTTGTAAAACAACCCATTCAAGCTTAAAATAGAAATGAAAGGCAAAACATTTTTGTAAAGATTAAAAAAAACATTATAAATACCCTTTCCCCCTTTTTTTTTTTTTTTTTTTTTTTTTTTTATAAATGATCACATTCCCTCTGTTCTCAGCTGCATACAAGCTGGAGGGAGGAGAAGCAGCAGAACACTGAGCTTCCCAGTGAATGGCTATGCAGCGGGGGCATCAGGACAAGTCTGATTATTGGAGGAGAGTGCACTTAGTTCTCAGCACAGCTAGAGAACCGGCCATGGTGTGCTCTCCTGCTTAGTGTGGTCAGTTTTTAATAGGAAAGCAAGAGGACTAGCGGGAACACCAGATATTTCACATAAGAAAGCAATACAAAGAGAACAGAATATTTCTTTATGCAAGTACATGGTACAGCAGGCACATATCAGGAATATGAAGTGCTGGGGTAACAAGCGCTTTAACTCTGTACTAAAGAAGAAAACATGTGTTTGATTTTTTTCTTTGTTTCCATTATCTCTCTCCTAATGACAGCGGACAGGAAGTGAGGGTATACTGTCCTAATGGGGAAACAGACAACAATCACAAAACAGTTAAAAGTTTCTAACCATTCCTTGCTCAGTTCAAAGGAAAAAAAAGAAAAAAAGTTTTGTCTGGAGTTGATCTTTAAAGCAGGATTAAACGTCTTTTTTTTTTTTTTTAATTAATTGAGCCCCAGGAGCTTTTAGCATTCACCTGGCAAGCAATCCCCTCCAGTGATGCACTGTCAGCATTCCTGTCAGTCATAGGCACAGCTATCTTCTCCCCTTCTTCTCCCCAGGTTCTGCCACTTGGTTGGACGTCACATCATCATGGCTCAAAGCGGTGCTGTAAATTTATGCTGAGCTGTGCAAGAAGAGTACAGGAGCTTCCTGTAATAAAGACCGGTCACTGCTGCTCTCTCTTCTTGTGCAAGGTGACTGGTCTTGTCTCCGCCCCCTACTGTCATTTTCTACAAGCCCCCTGTAGTGGGTGGGACCTACTGGGCCCCTCCCACAGCTCTGCTCTATGTACAGCACAGTGCTGATCTAACGGCTCTTCTACAAGGCAATGTGTGGGGTTGTACAAACATTTGGTACATACAAAGTGGATTTATATATTTTGTGGCTATTGAGGAATATTTGTAACCACCATATAGCAAAATGACGTCAGCAAAGTGGTTGTGTTATCCTGACCGGACGTCATATGACGTCTTTCAGGATAGCAACCCGCTGCGCGCCCCCTGGGACGCGCATTACGGCGATCGTTGTTGCGGTGTGTCAGTCTGAAACACCGCAACTACGATCTAGGTAAAGAGTCTCTGACGGAGACTCTTTACAAAGGATGAGCTCCGACGTGTTCGCACAGCCCACGTGCAGAGCCCGCCAGGAAGTCGGTACTGCGCTGCGCTAATCACAGGCAGTGAGACATTGTCCCAATGTGCATCTGTAAAGATCGGGAAATGTCTCACTGCCTGTGATTAGCGCAGCACAATGCCGACTTCCTGGTGGGCTCTGCATGTGGGCTGTGCGAACACGTCGGAGTTCATCCTTACTCTTTACCAAATGATCAGCCGTGTCCAATCACGGCTGATCACAGTGTAAACAGGAAGAGCCGTTGATCGGCTTTTCCACACTCGCGTCTGTCAGACGCAAGTAGAGGATTGATCATCAGCGCAGTCCCCCCAGGATGCCCACATTGGACCACCAGGGATGCCCACCACTAGTCACCACCAGGTATGCCACCCATGGCCACCAGGGATGCCAATCAGTACCCACAATGAATGCCAATCAGTGCCAAACAATAATGTCTGCCAATCAGTGATGCCCATCAGTACCATCCATTAGTGTACATCAGTGCCACCTATCAGTGCCCATCCATGCCACCCATCAGTGCCCATCCGCGCCGCCTATCAGTGCCCATCCACGCCGCCTATCAGTGCCCATCCGTGCCGCCTTTCAGTGCCCATCAGTGCTGCCTTTCAGTGCCCATCAGTGCTGCCTTTCAGTGCCCATCAATGCCACCTATGTGTACCCATCAGTGCTGCATATCAGTGCCGCCTATCAGTGCCCCATCAGTGCCGCATATTAGTGCCCATTAGTGCCACCTCATCGGTGCCCATCAGTGCCGCCTTATCAGCCCCATCAGCGCCCATCAGTGAAGGAGAAAACTTACTTATTTACAAAGTTTTGGAACAGAAACAAAAAAAAAACAAAAAAAAAAAACATTTTTTTCAAAATTTTCGGTCTTTTTTTAAATTTGTTTAGCAGGAAATAAAAATCCCAGAGGTGATCAAATACCACCAAAAGAAAGCTCTATTTGTGGGAACAAAATGATAAAAATTTAGTTTGGCTACAGTGTAGCATGACCGCGCAATTGTCATTCAAAGTGCGACAGCGCTGAAAGCTGAAAATTGGTCTGGGCAGGAAGGTGTACAAGTGCCCTGTATTGAAGTGGTTGAATTAAAGTTTTTGTGTCCGGAGTTCAGCTTTAATACAAACAAGAATTACAGATAACTACACTTAGAACCATTTAAAGACAACAATATAAACATTTACAGAGGAGTTCTGCAGGAAGTAAATATTACAGAAAAATATAACAAGTATTAAATGTATCTGGAATGTAAACCTGAACAAAGAAATGTTCATTTACAGTGACAGGTGCACATGCAGCCTGAGCTGACAACTTGCAGAGCTTCAACCAACAAACAATAGCGTTTTGTTATTACAACCTCATGTGCACTCCAAGCGCTGCCAACAATGTAAACACCTGCATCTCCTAATACAGAAAGAATGCTTGTGGGGAGATATATGGCCTGTGTGCAGATGTTCCAGCCCTGGAAATGGGATAGAAGAGACAAAGCAGAGCAGAGCTGTCTTCTCTGTTAAATTTATATTGCAGAAATGGGGACACCAGTGGGGTCCACCTGTTGCTCAACGGTTTCTCCCAACACTCCGTCACCATTGGAATTAGACTTTCATTCAAGAGAACCAGTCTCAACTGGGGTTATATTAGAATCTGAATATTTGGTTTTCATTATTAAGACCTCATTCCCACATCCGTATTAAAGCGGAATTTAAAGTGGAACTAAGGGCAAAAAATTAAAAACTCTTTATTTACCTGCCTGTCCCCTGCAGAATGTACACAGAGCTTTGCATGCGCAGCTCAGTTTACATTCTGGAACATTACCTTTGTGCTAGGATGACTGCAGTATCGCACATATGCGGGAGTGACGTCATCCCACACCAGCCAATCAAAACAAGAACCGTCACCCTGGAAAGGACCCCGGAAAAGATGCCAGAGCCAGTGAGGAACCTTGCAGGCTTTGGACCACTGGCACATGCCTTTAGTGCCTCTTCAACCCCCAAAAAGAGAATAAGGCCTTCATACTTGCTCAAAATACTGACGCTGAATTCCTCTATAGAGTTAATACGCATTGTTCGGCGTGTTTGACGTGCATTTACCATGCCTTAAAAAAGCTCCCTAAATATTCTATGCATTGGTTTTAATTGGTAGTATAATTGGCCTTTGTTATCTTAGGACATAAATTCATGGTTGTACTAACTGCTGGCCCAGCGAGGCCTAATTGTTTCGGCGGTATTGTACTACGTGACCACCTATGTTATTTGTATTTCTTGCTTTCCAACAAAATTCTTAATGAATAGAAATAAAAAAAAAAAATGCTCTATGCATGTTTGATGCATGTTAAAAAAGCACCCCTATTTTTTTGTTGTTGTTGTTAACAAGGCCTAACACGCCACAAATATGAGCTGCCACGTTTATGGCACGTTACCATAGACTTGAATGGAAGGAGTTGAGATGCTTCAACTCCTTCCAAACATAACATGTAGATTCTTTTTTGAAGTGCAGCGACCTGGCGTAATGCGATTGCGTCATATTTTGATAAAGCGAACAGCTCTGTGCGCTGTCCTTATTATCAATTGCAGACTGCTGTACTAGGCCTAGGATGGAACAGTCATGAGTCTAAATATTTAAAAAAATTAAAAATAAATAAAAATTTGCTTCGGAAGGGGAGAGTGTTAAAGGAGAACTTGAAATACATCAAGTCTCCAAGGAGGCTGCAGGATCAGAGCCGGTAGCCTGCACCCAGAAGAGGCAGCCAGCTGAGAAGGACCAAGATGGCGGCACAAGACCCACTGTGAGGCACTCGAACATTGGATTAATGCTCAATTCGCTGTGCAGAGAATATGTACTTTGAAGAACACTATAGGTAAGTGGGGAAAAAACTTGGGAGAAGTTGAATACCACTTTAAATTACTCTACGATTAACCTTTCTGCCAGGCTGGCAAAAAAATCAAGTGTAAAAAATGCTTGTTTTGGCACGATTACAGGCGTATATTGTAAACTTATTCTATTTGGTAGAATATTCATCAATATTTCACACAAATGAGGTGGATGCAGAATAATGATCATGAGACATAGTAGTCCAAAGTGAGTTGCACCTCTCGGCTAATGCGATTTTGTGATTTAAAAGCCTGCACTCAGCTTACGATACATTTGTAGCAAGCCAAAAAAAATAAAAGAGGAGCACCTGCTTTTTTTCCAGAGGCCACCCACACAGCGCTGGTAGGGATATACTGCACAGACCAACCACTTCTATTCCCAGCAGCCTCAATGAAATGTTTGGGTATGGCTGATGTTTAACGGTATTGGGTTACAGTTTAACAAGAATGGCAATTAACCAAAGGCTAATTTAGAAGGGTAATATTCTTGGCATTCAGCGCTGAGGTTAAAGAGGACCTGTTGGTATGTTGGTGGTGGATATTTTTTGCTTTACTGCATACTGCCTTATATACAAGGATGTAAAACCAGGCTAGACTTTGACCCTGTACTGACCCAAAGGATGAGTGTACTTTTCTGTAAACTTAACATGCCTCATATACAGACATAGGCTAACGCACATTTATAAATATAAAATTCTGCATATTTTTAAGAGAAATCTTGCTTCCAACTGCTTGGCCTATCAAATTCTGGCACAGTGGTTACCTCCTGTGGTGTGCCAATAACCTCTGGGTGGGCGTTTCTTCCAAGATACATTAGGAGAGGAAGGAACTGGGCTGATCAGGACATTATTTACTGGAGGACAGCCAAAATTATCTTCATCTGAGAATAGACACATGTAAAGTTTATTTCTGGCAAATAAATAGACATTCATTATGGACATTACAGTTAGCACTTCTGCCTGGCAGCACTGGGGTCATTGGTTTTAATCCCAACTACTACATAACCTGCCTGGAGTTTGCATGTTCTCCCTGTGCCTATGTGGGTATCCTTCAACACTATAAAGACATACTGGTTGGTAAATTGACCCTAATATGTGTGTGAAATAGGGACCTTTGATTATATGCTCCTTGAGGGCAAGGACTGATGTGAACGTACAATGTATATGTAAAGTGTTGCATAAATTGTTAATGCTATTTAAATAATAATACATCTATGACACATTTTCCCATGTTCTGTCTCCTAAAAAACACTGCATGTACTGAAAAATACCATTCAAGTAGGCCCCTAACCTCCTGCTGTGTTCTGACAACACTACCTCTGCTGCATTGAAATTTTAAGCAGTGTTGTCAACGCTGCCTAACTTTTTCTCTGCTGGACTACAGATCACCTCCTCTCCTCACTGCCAAAACACAAGAGCGATATGTTCCGTATACCACCAAGGGAGAAACCCAGAATGTCAACATACTGCAGTGAGAGGTCGTGATGTTGAATAATGTGATCCCAGGTCGGCATGATGACATACCCCTAGAGGCAATGGTGGCCCGTCCTTTAGGGCCGCCCGGGTGCCGCCCCCTCTATCCATGGCAGCCACCCCCTATTCATGCGCCCGGCCCCTTTCAGGACTCCGGGCACATGAATTACAGCGGCGTTTTTTTTTTTTTTAAGCACCTGATTAGAGTCAGAGGCTCTAATAGGCTTGAAATAGGATGGGCTCCTGGCGCAGAGCACTGTGCTACGAGTCCACCCAGGTGTTACAACAGCGAATGGATATTTGCTATTAAAAAACTGATCCTCGATCCGGCCAATCAGAAGCGGGTCTGAGACCCGTTTTCCGATTGGCCAAAAAGAGAAGAGCCCTGAATGGCCGCAGAGGAGGGAGGAAACGGAAGCCGCCGCCGCCGTGATGCCTGTGGAGAGCAGGGGAAGCCGCCGGTGAAGCCCGGGTGAAACGTTGCCCACCATAGATGGGGGAAGTGCTCTACACCCGACCAACCGGGGGTGGGGGGGTAAAACATTATCACCACTGCCTAGAGGTATTTATGCCACCCATGGCTCAGCATCATTCAACCTGGAAAACAAGTGGTGGCATAGGACAGAGGAGGATGTGAAGGGCAGCGCTGGAGCATGAAGGGGTGAACAGTGCTTCTTTCATTTTTATTTAAAGGGGTGTTAAAAAAAAATGGAAATATGTTAAATATTTGAACTATCCCTTAAAATTCCTTTTAAAAGACAAGTAGGGCCAAAGCTTTTATGGCTGTATTTCTCCTGTGAGAGGTACATTTACTTTTTCTCTACTCTGACCCCCGAGTCAGCAGATAGTGGGCATTTGCCTGCTAACCGTTGACGAGGCAGAGCCAAGCCAGGGTTGGGAAGGATCCCAACATTGCTGGGATGTACCCAGCCGCCTGACTGACAGGTGGCTTCACCTTTCAATGCGCTGCTGTGAGCCGAAGCCAACCGCGCTCATCCCTTTCTAGTTCTTCAGAGCCAGCGTGGGACAGTTGCAGCATGGAGGCGAGTATGGATGTTTTTTTTTAATAAGCTCATACTTCTACTTTAATGTCTACATCTCACCACCAACACATACTGTACTCACCCTTTCTTTACCCCCTTCACTCTGTCCCACTATACGAACAGAAGAACAAAGCTTAAACAGGGCTGAGGATTCTCCCACCCCCATGTGATAGTGCTGGTCCAATCACCAGCTCTATCACATGCTCCTTCATACCCAGAAGCACGAGGTATTTTCTTTATTTCTGGCAGAAGAACAGAACAGTGGGGAAGCAAAGAAAATGTGAATATGTGCTACTGGGGAGGGTGAGGCATTAAAGTGAACCTGTTGCTTTGGCTTATACGGACACAGCCCAGGTTTGCTTCACATACTTTTCCACAATTAGGGTCCATTCCATTATCTAAAACTGCACAGCAATAGTAAGGCAAGCAAAAGAGCTAGTCTTTTCATACTATCTACAAAAAATACACCATAATACTCAATGTATAGATGAATAAGGTCTGAAACCCAGAACTTGCTCTTTCCCAGTTGTCATTACCCGGGGCTGCATTATGCCCTTAATCCATTTTACAAAATAAGCTGCATGAGGACAAAAAAACACAATGTTTTATTGAAAGAACATAGACAGGTGGCTTTTGAGGTCTAAGCTAATAAAATCTCTCAATTTAATTCACTCCTTTGTTCTCGTGGAAAGACTATCTGTCGGACTTAAACATAAAGGTATGCCCTGGTCCAGCTGATTATGGCGAATGGTTAAATAAATACGCTGATTAGACAAGGAGCTTGGTTTCCTCTCGTGTAAAATTTCCGATTAATAATAGTGTCTATTTAAGACATCTGCTTTAAACTTACAACATTTGTTTAATGGAAAAATTCCAAACATAACTTATTTTTCCCATGAAGCCAGGACAATGCCATTCTGACAGATGTCGTCCCCCCACCCCTCCTAAATGAGCAAAATTATTTGACCAATCAGAGGAATGCACAAATCAGAAATGCTGTAAAGTAGATCATTGGGCTCGTAGTTTTGGATAGTTATATGAATGTGGAAGCAAGACAGTTTTTAGTATTGGGTCAAGCAGAAAGAGTTTGAGAACCCTTGCTGGTTTTTAATGCTGTGTCTCCATTGGTGAAGTTCACCTATACTTCTTGCATGGTCACCCAAGAGGACACAGGAAACAGTATTTTTTGTGAAAATTTTGAAGTATTGGGACAAAGTGTTTGGTCCTTGTTTGTACAGTTCTGTGACTATTGTTGTTCTTTACCAAGTCCCTTGATTGTTTCTCTGATTTTGGGTTCAAATACTAAATAGAAACTATCATCAGCCTTCTACCCTTCAGAGGTCATTATATTTCTAGCGTTGATGTTTCATCCATACCCTGGTTCTTTTTGGCTTTTATAGACTTCAATGTTTAAAGCAGGGATGTCAAAATCAATTTAATCGTGGGCCACATCAGCATTGTGGATGCCCTCAAAGGGCCAGTTGTATCTGTAAGATATTTAAACGTATCAACGCTTTATCATATTAATTAATTGCCTCTGCATTTGATTTAACTGACATAGAATTGTATTATTCTCATAATACTTATAAGCAGATGTTTAGAGTACCCCACCACCCCCTAGATCAGAAATCAAGAGTCAACCACCCTCTTTATACATCACAGAGCACCTCCCTTACCTTGTGGTGCTGCCAGGAAGAAGCTGGGGGAGGAGCTGGAAAGCAGAAAGTGCAAGGTCTGAAGGAGGACCAGAGGAGGGCTGGAATCAGCTGCCGGAGTTTGACGAATGCTCAGACCAGGGGGGACAGAGGCGAGGGGGTGTTGTGGCTGCACAGAGAAGCACAGAATATGTAGAGGGAGTTCTGTCCTCTCTACTGCCGACTGCTGAGATGGAGGGGGGGGGGGCAGAGACAAGCCTCTTCGCAGCTGCATGGAGAAACACAGGATCTGGCAAAGGAGTTCTGTACTCCTCTCTGCTGTTGACTGCTGAGACAAGGTGGGGGCAGACACGAGGGTGGTTCCACAGCTGCAGGAGAGGTGCGAGGGCCACATGAAATAGCCCTTGGGCCTTGTGTTGGACACATGTGGTTTAAGGTGACTGTAGCTGTATTAGTGCACAATTGAAATTACAGTATTGCTTGGACCTTAAAAGAAGAAGTAGGTAAGCTTCCAAAAGCTTGTCTTAAAAAAGTTATAACTGTTAGTGCAAATAAAAAAAGTATTCAGTTGTGGCAGTACTTAATTGTGTTGTAGACTGTAAATGGTAGTGTTCCCTGCAGATGTAATGCACCACTTCCAAAGACACGGAAGATGTCTTTCTGGTTGCAAGATTGTTTGGTTGATGTGTGACACCACCAGTTGCCATTTTTTAATGGTCATCAAAGTTGAGCAGAACTGAAAATTCTTTATGGGAAACGCATCCAGGTATTTAACTGACCACCTAGCCATCTTCACTGCATTACATGGATGAACCCAGACTAACATCGTCTTTAAATTCATGTATACATTTAAAACCATGAATTAATTTTTTTTTGAGTTCACCTAGTAAAATTCCTTTAATCCCACCTTTGTATACAGCTATAGCAGCCAGACCTTTTAAATAGACTTGAAGGAGTGCCTGCAAGGTGAGCTGAAGGGTGGAAGGTAGAGGGCCTTAGGCAAGCTTACAGTAGGAAGAGAGTTCAGCGTTGATGTCACCAAAACGTTGATGTTTATCATTAATCCAACAGAGACAGTATGCAGAGCAGTGGCACAGAGTCTGTAGAACTGCTCACTATAAAATATGTTGTTACGTTCCTTTATGCCATGCAGCCATATACAGTGGGGACGGATAGTATTCAGACCCCCTTAAATTTTTCACTCTTTGTTATATTGCAGCCATTTGCTAAAGTCATTTAAGTTCATTTTTTTCCTCATTAATGTACACACAGCACCCCATATTGACAGAAAAACACAGAATTGTTGACATTTTTGCAGATTTATTAAAAAAGAAAAACTGAAATATCACATGGTCCTAAGTATTCAGACCCTTTGCTGTGACACTCATATATTTAACTCAGGTGCTGTCCATTTCTTCTGATTATCCTTGAGATGGTTCTACACCTTCATTTTAGTCCAGCTGTGTTTGATTATACTGATTGGACTTGATTAGGAAAGCCACACACCTGTCTATATAAGACCTTACAGCTCACAGTGCATGTCAGAGCAAATGAGAATCATGAGGTCAAAGGAACTGCCTGAAGAGCTCAGAGACAGAATTGTGGCAAGGCACAGATCTGGCCAAGGTTACAAAAAAATTTCTGCTGCACTTAAGATTCCTAAGAGCACAGTGGCCTCCATAATCCTTAAATGAAAGACGTTTGGGACGACCAGAACCCTTCCTAGAGCTGGCCGTCCGGCCAAACTGAGCTATCGGGGAGAAGAGCCTTGGTGATAGAGGTAAAGAAGAACCCAAAGATCACTGTGGCTGAGCTCCAGAGATGCAGTCGGGAGATGGGAGAATGTTGCAGAAAGTCAACCATCACTGCAGCCCTCCACCAGGCAGGGCTTTATGGCAAATAAATTAAAAACTGGCGCTCAGAGGTTATAAGGCAAATGACTGTAAAAGTTATTAAAATAAAATAAAATAAAAAGTATAAAATGAAATAAAGTCTTAAGGCTGGATCAATCACGGTGTAATCAGGATGGTATTGGAAGACTTAGACAGGAGCCAGGATACGGTCTGTAATGCAGGAGAAGATCCCTGGAGCATAAGTCATAAATCAGCAAAAACACCGGATATAAAGTTTTCTTTTCTTGTAGGGTACTGTGTGGCCAGATTCACAAAAGGCAGCTCTTCTAGTAGAGAGAAGTCAGCTCGAGTCCATCAAAGTAAAAAACGAAAAAAGAGAGGAGCGCCACTCAGTGAAATCATTTATTCAACAATATAAAAACAAAGTAGCAACTTACATTAAGGAGCGGTATGTTGAACAAGCAGATCTAATCCCAGATGGGAGAGAGGGAGAGAAACAATCAGCAGGTCCCAGGGAATGCCTCCAAACACAGCGCAGACTGGCGGGGAAGCCAGGACGGTGTAGAGCCTGTCTCTGCGGGAGGACGGAGCGGCAGCCCAGGAAGCAGCTGGCAATGTTATCAATGGAGAAAAACACAACGCGTTTCTGAGCATGCGCAGGGTCTGTACGGCACATGTGCGCTCCTTTATCAAGTGTAGAGTGAGGGGAAAGTAAAGGGCTATTTATAGTGAAACTAAAACTAATGAGTGGACGTTCGCAGCTGATTAGATCATTGCAGGATTGTCGGTGTGAGATATACAGGCAATTGTATATAACACGGGCAATTGTAATTGCATATAACACGGCCGGAGCACATATGAGTATGTTTATAATACTAGATGTCTGATATTAGGGGGAAAAAGAAAAAAATGCTGGAGGAATGAATATCTAAAATTAGTTAGTGATTAAAAGGGAAATATCTAAAAGATATATATATATGTATATCTGAGCATGTATAAAGAGCCTATCATATGAATGTAATACAAATGTTATGAGAACATGATCAAAAGGTAAAATAATGAAAAAAAAAAGGGGGGTTGGAGATGTGGGAATTAAAATAAAGGATAAATCAAAAGTATGAAGATGTGAAAATTAGAACAAGGAATAATAAAAGAAAAGGGGTGTATATATATATATATATATATATATACACACACACACACATGGAAAAATTAAAATATATATATATAAAAAAATGTATCTATGATGGTGTAACAAAACTGAAAGAGTGAATTATTGATAATGAGTCTAATGATGATGAAGAGATAAAGGCAAGGATAAAAGTTTTTGCTATGCATAATACATACAATATGCTAAATGTTACACCCCTAAATAATTGGTGCGACAAATAAAAACAAAAAGGGTTAAATGTACTAATTATGTTGAAATGCGACTTCTGACATACCCATAATCGCATACAGATGATATATAACAAAAATGCGGACATAACATCATTACCAGATAGCCCATGGTAAACAGGCAAGCTAAACAGGGATTAATGCAAGAAAAGCCATTCTGGATATTTAGAGGATAGTATTAATTTCTAGTTCCTCATTTAGTCCATTAGGGGCAAGCGTGTCAAGGGTATAAATCCAGAACGTTTCGCGCGCGCACAAGCGCGAGAAACGCTCGGCTTCTGAAAGATCTTTTGGTATGGACTCAATGACCCAGACTTGTAGGCCTCTAGTGGAGCAAGCATGGTATTTTAAAAAGTGGCGTGGTACACTGTGTTTATCGCTGCCTAATTCAACCAAACGACGGTGCTTGCCAAAGCGCTGTCTTAAGGGGCAGATGGTCCGGCCTACGTACAGGAGTTTACAAGGACATATAAGGCAATACACAACGTACTCGCTGGAACAGTTATGGAATTTATCGAAGGAGAAGAGTCTACCTTTATGGGTGAAACTTTTTTGACCGTGGTTCACAAAGCCACAGGTTAAGCACAATGGTTTATTGCACCTATACATTCCTACTAAGGGAATGAGACAAAGGGAATTTTCTTTAGTTTTGCACTTTAGCTTACTAGGTGCTATTTTATTTTTCAAGGTAGGGGCCCTTCTGTAAGTGACTTTGGGTCTTTGACGTAGGGAGGTGTTCAGGTGAGGGTCTTGTTTAAGGATATTCCAATGTTTGGAAAGTATATGTTCCATCTTTCTATGTTGGCTATGAAAACCCGTAATAAACGTACCTCCGGTTCTTCCAAGGGTTTAATGATCTTAGGTTTTTTACCCGGCAAATACTGGTTGTAAGCCTGTTCTATCAATGGTGTGGGATAACCTTTCTCTACAAACTTGCTTTTGAGATGCATGCTCTGAGTGACATAATTGCAAGTTCTAGTACAGTTTTGCCTGAGTCTGCAGAACTGTCCTTTCGGAATATTATTCTTCCATAGAGGATGGTGGCAGCTGTCATAGTGCAAGTAAGAGTTGCCAGCAGTGGCCTTGGTGTAGTTACGAGAAAAGATTTGATCACCCTCATGATTGAGTTCTAAATCGAGGAAGGCTAAACTATCCCTATTCCAGACAGCTGTGAAAGAAAGACCCAGGTCATTGGTGTTACAATGGACGACAAAGTCATCGATCTGGGAGGGGGAACCATCCCAGATGACGAAGATATCATCGATGTAACGACCAAAAAAGACTATATGCTGGGCAAAGGGGTTGTTGCTCCAGATGAATACGTTTTCCCAGTGACCCATGGTCAAATTGGCGTAAGATGGAGCAAAATTCGCGCCCATGGTAGTGCCATGGGTCTGTAAATAAAACTGATCTTCAAAATGGAAATAATTATGGGTAAGACAAAATGACGTCGCTTCCAGAAATAAAAGAACCCTGTCTAGTGTTGAGCATAGGGTCTGTTAATAAAAAGTTCTGTCAATAATCCCACCTCGTGTGGGATAGACGTGTATAACGAATTCACGTCAAGGGACAGCCAGGAGTAATTTTCGGTCCACTTATAGTGAGACAGGAGTTCCATTAAGTGTGTGGAGTCACGTATGTAGGATTGTAGGGCTTGGGCCAAGGGTTGCAAAAAGGAATCTATGTATAGCAAGAATCCACTGGTGATGCTATTCATAGAGGCCACAATGGGTCTGCCAGGTGGATTTTGAGCATCTTTATGTAATTTGGGCAAATGATAAAAATAGGGCGTGCTATAGAAGTCTTTACGTATAAACGCAGCTTCCTTTTTGTCAAGAACATGGTCATTGATGGCATGCGTAATGAGAAGATCAGCTTCCATGCGAAAGGAGGGTAAGGGGTCACAAGACAATTTTTTATAGGTTTTACTGTCAGAGAGTAGCCTCATGGCTTCAGCTACATATGTTGATTTGTCTAAGATAACTATCCCCCCGCCCTTATCAGCTTGTTTAATAACCAGCTCTGGATTATTCAAAAATTGTTTCAAAGACAATAGTTCTCCAGAGGTTAGATTGTGTTTGCTACGTTTTTTAGCTGGTTTTTGGCAAAGTGTTTGAAAATCTGCAAACACAACCCTATAAAAAGCCTCCAGATAGGGTCCCTTTGATTGGGTGGGATAAAAGGAAGACTTAGGCTTTAATGAAGTGTGTACTACTGGGGGAGATGTTTGGAAGTGTTGCGTATACAGCTCATAGTTGGGGTCTACATCCAATAAATCATCAGTCTCTGCTGGGTCATTGTAAACACTAAGAGGACTATCCATCTCTATCTCCAAGTTAGTGTCAGCTGGAATGGGGGGAGGCGATGTTGGGGGTTGAATGCATTTTTTAGATTGTATATGAAAAAACCTTTTTAGAGTAAGGTTTCTGATAAACCTATTTAAATCCTTAAATAACTGAAACGAATTGGGTTGTATAGTGGGAGAGAAAGTAAGTACAAAGTAAGTACAAAGCAAAGAGGTGTCCTCTTTAGTAAGTACATGAGACGATAAGTTGAACAACTTTATCGTTTCTGTAGTTTGGCGCTGGTGTTTATTGTTGTGGCGTCCTCTCCTACATCCTCGTCGGTGTATTTTCTTTTTTGTCGGGTTTTTGGGTGAACGCCTTTGTCTAAAAAAGGAGAGAAGGAAAGAGAGGCAGAATGTAGGGGTATTTCGCCCTTTTGGAAGTCACCTAACAAGAGCTCAAGTGTGGAGGAGGATGGATTTGAATTACCAGTATTGTCGGTGGTGATATGTCCACTAACAGTGGTGATGGATGAAGCAGCCCCAGAAGCTGGTGGAAGGCAAGCAATATGGGGAGAGACGTTGAAATGTGATGAGTCAGGATTTAGAGATGTAGCGGGTATGGCTTTCCTACTGGACGTGGCAGAAGTTGTTTCAGTGCAGATGTCATTGACTTTCACAGAACTATTGAGTACCTTATTGAGAGGGGCCCCATTTTTATGAGAAGGGGCTGCAGGTCTATGTTTGTTTTTGAATCTTTGTTTGGTGGGTATCCTCTGGGGTAATGGGCGGGTCATATGTGAATTGGAGTAATTGTTGGATGTATTGGAAGAGTTGGCAACAGGAGCAGGGCCCTTGGAAGGAACACCATGTGTAGTGTTGAGACTATGGGTGGGCACCCTAGAAAAAGGTGATAAAGACATAAGTGCAGGTATTGGTTTAAGGTTCTTCCAAGAGAAAACTTTCCACGGGAGTAATCATCCAAGTCTCTATGAAATTTTTTGAGCTTGGTTTCAATGAGATAATTCTCCTTGGTTTTGGTGTTTTTCTTGAGTGTATCCAACCAAGCCAATGGAATTTTACATTGGTGACCAATAATCTCAGATGAAAGTATTTGCACTAGATGAACTAATTCATCATATTTGATGTGTCTTTGACTAGCAATAACCTCTAGCCATTTTGCAGTACAAAATTCGGCTATTCCTTCCCATTGGGAATTGTGGGTGGCGTCCAAAAATGAGCAAGTTTTTTGTACCCTCAGGCCTCTCGGGGAAATCTTCTCTTGTAAGTATTTCTTCAGGAAGAATTCATCCCACCATTGAGTGTTGGCGGAATGGATGGGTCTCTCCAATTTTTTTAAATTTTCCACAAAGTGTGTAACGGTCAGCCCGCGTGAGTGTAGAGGTAGTGCAGAATAGATCAGAAGGTAAAATGGTGTATAAGTTATCTAATACTTCAAATTTATGAAATTCTATCTCATTAATTAATTCTATCATGATGGAAGAAATAAGGGATATGTGTGAGAAAAAAGCAATATCTTTATGAAGATAATGGTAAAGCAATATAAGGAAACTATAAAATATATATATATATATATATATATATATATATATATATATATATATATATATATATATATATATATATATATATATATATATATATATATATATATATATATATATATATATATATATATATATATATATATATATAAATAAAACATAAAAATTATAAAAAATTATTATTTGAAAAAATTGTTGTTATCACTAGATTATTTATGGATGTGTGTGATTGCAGAGAATAGGGGTGTATATACAATCTATCTGTGCATATGCACTAGAGTATATACCCACTAAAAGGAGTGAGTATATGCAAGCAATCTTGTATAAACACACTCAAATGGAAGGTTAAAGAAGGGGTTAAAAAGGTCAAAAAGGTAAAAAGCGGCAGATCAATGATCAGCTAGCGAAGTCAGGGTTTAAACAATGGAGAAATGGATAGTAATCACGATATAATATAGCAATGGTAAAAATACACATATGTATATATAATGATATATATAATGAATATATAATGAAGCAAATGCTTTAAACCGTCTAGCTGCCAGTGAGACTCCACAAATCAACACTAAAATAAATAAATTAAAAACTGGCGCTCAGAGGTTAACCCCTTTGCCCAGCATATAGTCTTTTTTGGTCGTTACATCGACGATATCGTCGTCATCTGGGATGGTTCCCCCTCCCAGATCGATGACTTTGTCGTCCATTGTAACACCAATGACCTGGGTCTTTCTTTCACAGCTGTCTGGAATAGGGATAGTTTAGCCTTCCTCGATTTAGAACTCAATCATGAGGGTGATCAAATCTTTTCTCGTAACTACACCAAGGCCACTGCTGGCAACTCTTACTTGCACTATGACAGCTGCCACCATCCTCTATGGAAGAATAATATTCCGAAAGGACAGTTCTGCAGACTCAGGCAAAACTGTACTAGAACTTGCGATTATGTCACTCAGAGCATGCATCTCAAAAGCAAGTTTGTAGAGAAAGGTTATCCCACACCATTGATAGAACAGGCTTACAACCAGTATTTGCCGGGTAAAAAGCCTAAGATCATTAAACCCTTGGAAGAACCGGAGGTACGTTTATTACGGGTTTTCATAGCCAACATAGAAAAATGGAACATATACTTTCCAAACGTTGGAATATCCTTAAACAAGACCCTCACCTGAACACCTCCCTACGTCAAAGACCCAAAGTCACTTACAGAAGGGCCCCTACCTTGAAAAATAAAATAGCACCTAGTAAGCTAAAGTGCAAAACTAAAGAAAATTCCCTTTGTCTCATTCCCTTAGTAGGAATGTATAGGTGCAATAAACCATTGTGCTTAACCTGTGGCTCTGTGAACCACGGTCAAAAAAGTTTCACCCATAAAGGTAGACTCTTCTCCTTCGATAAATTCCATAACTGTTCCAGCGAGTACGTTGTGTATTGCCTTATATGTCCTTGTAAACTCCTGTACGTAGGCCGGACCATCTGCCCCTTAAGACAGCGCTTTGGCAAGCACCGTCGTTTGGTTGAATTAGGCAGCGACAAACACAGTGTACCACGCCACTTTTTAAAATACCATGCTCGCTCCACTAGAGGCCTACAAGTCTGGGTCATTGAGTCCATACCAAAAGATCTTTCAGAAGCCGAGCGTTTCTCGCGCTTGTGCGAGCGCGAAACGTTCTGGATTTATACCCTTGACACGCTTGCCCCTAATGGACTAAATGAGGAACTAGAAATTAATACTATCCTCTAAATATCCTGAATGGCTGTTCTTGCATTAATCCCTGTTTAGCTTGCCTGCTTACCATGGGCTATCTGGTAATGATGTTATGTCCGCATTTTTGTTATATATCATCTGTATGCGATTATGGGTATGTCAGAAGTCGCATTTCAACATAATTAGTACATTTAACCCTTTTTGTTTTTATTTGTCACACCAATTATTTAGGGGTGTAACATTTAGCATATTGTATGTATTATGCATAGCAAAAACTTTTATCCTTGCCTTTATCTCTTCATCATCAACAATTCACTTTTTCAGTTTTGTTACACCATCATAGATATATTTTTTATATATATATATTTTAATTTTTATATATATATATATTTTAATTTTTCCATATATATATATATATATATATATATATATATATATATATATATATATATATATATATATATATATATATATATATATATACACACACACATACACACATATACATACATACATACCCCTTTTCTTTTATTATTCCTTCTTCTAATTTTCACATCTTCATACTTTTGATTTATCCTTTATTTTAATTCCCACATCTCCAACCCCCCTTTTTTTTCATTATTTTACCTTTTGATCATGTTCTCATAACATTTGTATTACATTCATATGATAGGCTCTTTATACATGCTCAGATATACATATATATATCTTTTAGATATTTCCCTTTTAATCACTAATTTTAGATATTCATTCCTCCAGCATTTTTTTCTTTTTCCCCCTAATATCAGACATCTAGTATTATAAACATACTCATATGTGCTCCGGCCGTGTTATATGCAATTACAATTACCCGTGTTATATACAATTACAATTGCCTGTATATCTCACACCGACAATCCTGCAATGATCTAATCAGCTGCGAACGTCCACTCATTAGTTTTAGTTTCACTATAAATAGCCCTTTACTTTCCCCTCACTCTACACTTGATAAAGGAGCGCGCATGTGCCGTACAGACCCTGCGCATGCTCAGAAACGCGTTGTGTTTTTCTCCATTGATAACATTGCCAGCTGCTTCCTGGGCTGCCGCTCCGTCCTCCCGCAGAGACAGGCTCTACACCGTCCTGGCTTCCCCGCCAGTCTGCGCTGTGTTTGGAGGCATTCCCTGGGACCTGCTGATTGTTTCTCTCCCTCTCTCCCATCTGGGATTAGATCTGCTTGTTCAACATACCGCTCCTTAATGTAAGTTGCTACTTTGTTTTTATATTGTTGAATAAATGATTTCACTGAGTGGCGCTCCTCTCTTTTTTCGTTTTTTACCTGGAGGGCTTTATGGCAGAGTGGCCCGACGGAAGCCTCTCCTCAGTGCAAGACACATGAAAGCCCGCATGGAGTTTGCTAAAAAAAACCTGAAGGACTCCAAGATGGTGAGAAATAAGATTCTCTGGTCTGATGAGACCAAGATAGAACGTTTTGGCCTTAATTCTAAGCGGTATGTGTGGAGAAAACCAGGCACTGCTCATCACCTGTCCAATACAGTCCCAACAGTGAAGCATGGTGGTGGCAGCATCAAGATGTGGGGGTGTTTTTCAGCTGCAGGGACAGGACGACTGGTTGCAATAGAGGGAAAGACAAATGCGGCCAAGTACACGGATATCCTGGACGAAAACCTTCTCCAGAGTGCTCAGGACCTCAGACTGGGCCGAAGGTTTACCTTTCAACAAGACAATGACCCTAAGCACACAGCTAAAATAATAAAGGAGTGGCTTCACAACAACTCCGTGACTGTTCTTCAATGGCCCAGCCAGAGCCCTGACTTAAACCCAATTGAGCATCTCTGGAGAGACCTAAAAATGGCTGTCCACCAACGTTTACCATCCAACCTGACAGAACTGGAGAGCATCTGCAAGGAGGAATGGCAGAGGATCCCCAAATCCAGGTGTGAAAAACTTGTTGCATCTTTCCCAAAAACACTCATGGCTGTATTAGATCAAAAGGGTGCTTCTATTAAATACTGAGCAAAGGGTCTGAATACTTAGGACTGTGTGATATTTCAGTTTTTCTTTTTTAATAAATCTGCAAAAATGTCAACAATTCTGTGTTTTTCTGCCAATATGGGGTGCTGTGTGTACATTAATGAGGAAAAAAAATGAACTTAAATGATTTTAGCAAATGGCTGCAATATAACAAAGAGTGAAAAATTTAAGGGGGTCTGAATACTTTCCGTCCCCACTGTAGATATAGGTAGAAAACAAGAGTATATGCATTAATGTACAAATGTTATGGCAGATTAAAAAAAAAAAAAAGCTTTACGTGTCTTGCATGCTGTGTATTTCACTGTTTGGCCATTGCTGTCCTTTATTTAACAAATCCCGGCAACCTCATTTTATTTCTAAAATCTTAATTTGCTTGAAAAATAAAGTTCAACCCAATACTGCTTTGATTCAGATCATTCTAGGCTCTGTCTTCAGTAATTGCACAACTGTATTTGTCAAAGTGTTTCCATGCAATTATCAGCAATGTGTTACTGACACTTTAATTCAACTCCAGCTAATCTGTGTGAACCTTTTTGTTACTGGAAACATTATAAGACCTAATTAAGAGAAGCGTAAAACGAAAACTAAATAATTCAGACTCAGCCCTGGCATAATCATCCATTATATGGGATATGTAACACTTGTTTCTTGAGTTTGAAGTCATTCTTTAAAGTTGCAATTATACTGCTAAATGGTTCTAAGTCTGTTTTGCATGATGCCAACTAAAATTCAGATATCACCCTGCTACATTACAGTGAAAGCTCCCAAGTACTCAGCTGCATTAGCACATTGTTCCAAATATCTGAAATCCTGGAAGGTTTAAATAAGGAACACACACACTGCTTAAGGAAAGTAGGAAAGTGGATTGTAAAAATAAAGATTTTTTTAAAATTTCTGCATCAATGTCTCCAAAAATTCTGCATGGCTGAACCTGCATTGGAGGAGTTGGATTGGCCATGATTGATGTTCTGGGCCAATATTGTTGTAACCCAGGACAGATTGGTGCACCCCTTCCATCTCCAAGGGCACACACTTGCAAGTTCACTCATACAAGCAATAATTGTTTAGGACCCTAAGCATGCATGCGCGGCTGGCAGCATTCTAGTTTTTGAAGATACCTTAAATGGATCCTATGGTCAGGCTATGGACATTGAAGTATTAAAATATTCTTAAGGCCCCACAGATGGCTTGAATTTGACTGACTCTTGTTGAATTGGCCAAAATCTAAGGCATGGGTAGTCCTGCAAGCACCAAATTTTGCAGTCACTCTTGTGCAGAGCCACTGCACTCAGGCAGTGTCACAATATAATAGCCGACAGTGAAAATTACCTTATAGTATGGATGAAGAAATTGACTCTCCAGTTCAGCCCACGGGACAAAACTTAATGATGTACAGTGGCCCTTAAAAAGCAGCAGATGTGCTTTAAAACAAGCCCTCATCTCTGTAGCTGCATTTGCTAAGGAGCAATTCATCCTCAAATTTCACAGCAAAAAACACTGAATTCCATGAAGCTGTTCTATCAGCAGCTCAGCTTTAATAACCCCTGCAAAGAAGAAAGTCAAAACCTCTCCTGGTGCATGTGCCTCTGATGTCCACTGTATTAAGTTCCCACCAAAAGAATCTTCAGAATTTGACATGGCAAGGACTGTTGGGTGCCTGGTCCCAAACTGTGCTTGGAGGCTTCTCCTGCTAGCCCCTACATCAATAATTCATCCTGTAGCAACTTAGGGGCCAGTGAAAGGAAAAAATGAGTGCTGAGAGTGACTAGGCACCAAAAACTCCCCAGAAGTGTTGGATCCTGTTAATTCTTCAAACATCAATTCATCTTTAGTACAGACAGAGATCAGTAGTGCAGACAGCTAGAGAGGTATTACCTTTTTCTTTGGGGGGGGGGGGGGGGGGGGCTTTATTCATGGTTTCATTTTAGTGACAGAGTCCCTTTAAATCCCTAGCCTGGCAGAATTGAAAAATTAAAAGAAAAAAAAAAAAAAAAAAAAGACACAATGGCTTCCTACCTGCTTTGCATGAAAATATTCAATAATAGAAAATACTGTATACACAAGCCTAATCAACAAGTAATAGCATCCAACCCCCTACCTAATAAGCAGAGAGCACGTTTATCTCAAGATGAGAAAATCCTCATCTCCCACATCAATAATTGTTTTCATTCCGCTGACTGCTATCTGGAAATTAGCAAATAATTCATATGGAATCAGTTTTGAAGGTTCTTTTATGAGTACACAGAATAGAAAAGAGCCCAATTAAATACCATACAAAGTGCTGCCTTTTTGTGCGGCAAACACACCTCGGAAAGGTCGCATTCTGATCTTTTTATCACCGCTGGAAAATTAATTACTCCACTGACATATGTCAGGGTGATTTTTATAAGAGAGCTGAGCTGGGCTGGAGTTAGTCATTTCGCCCATTTGTTGGTATGCAAAACCGCCTTTCATTGGCAAGAAAATGTATTCATTAATTTCTGAGGTCTAGGGTAAGTCAGAGCGACTTGTACGCCTTCGTATTATATCCGAATGTTGATGAAATCTGATAGAAAAACATGTGTTTGCTAGGCTATAAAATCATGACAGGATAATTCTCATCTGGTTTATTTAAAAAAAAATGCTCCACCAAAAATGTATAGATCTGTCTTTTTTGGTTGCAAGCAAGCTCAACCATGAGCTAGCTTTTTAAAATGTACTAGGCTATATAAACATTTAAGTATTTATATGTTTTACTGAGCAGTAAATGAGCTTTAAAACAAGACTCCACTGACCTCTGTAGCTGCAGGCACTATGGAGCAATTTATCCTCCAAGTTCACAGCAAAAGTACTAGTTTCAGCTCCCCCTCCAAGCAGTATTTAGTAGCTCGCTAACTTTGTTTACCCTCCCAGCAATGACTTGGCAGCTCAGCTTGCCCCACTTCCCCCTCCCATCAGTAATTCAGCAGCTCAGCTACCCCTGCTTCCACCCCCAGCAATGACTCTGCTACTCAGCTCTCCCTGCTTCCCCTCCCAGCAGTGATTTGGCAGCTCAGCTACCCTTGAGGCCCCAGCAGTGACTCAGTAGCATAGCTTAAGCTGCTCCCCCTTCACAGCATTGACTCAGAAGCTGGCTCCCCCTGCACCCCTCTCCCAACAGTGACCCAGCATCCTTCTAATCCCTAATGTAAACACTGAGCAGGAGCTCTGAGTTGGGGGAAGCAAAGTGATCCATGAGTAGTCATAAAAACCTCCAGTAGATCCTTAAGCCGGGTACACATGAGCCGAATGTCGTAAGACATCGGCTGGTACTAAAAAAAATGGCCTACATGTAGGCCCGTGTGTAGGTCGGTCTGTCCGACGGAAGGCAGCCGTTCAGCCGGCTTCTGTTGGATGTGCATGCTGGAAAACCAGCAGCCAACGACTCCTGATCAGCGCTCTCAGACAATTGCAAAGATCGCTGATCGGAGTGTTCTTATGGGGGGCGGTCCCCCTGTCAAAACACAAAAGCTCAGCGAGGGAGATCGCTGCCCTAATGACGGATCGTTAGTACAGCATTCCGACCAGAGCTGACAGTCTTTTTCAAGGCAACCCAAAAAATACTGTACCCAGGCTTTAGGTGTAGGTTGAGAATATACCGTATGCAGATATCAACTTTTTTTAAAGCATTTTGACCTTGGCCCCACCCCCTCTTTCTTTAAAGCGATTCTTTACAAATGGAGATGGAGGGAGCAAGGTGAAGCTTGAGATATAAATCTAACTTCCACTGATTGTATCTCTTGATCTACTGGTTGTTTTACTATACAGCTTTTAGTGTAGATATATACTGTTTATGTATGTTTTTTTTATCATATGGTTAGTTTAAACAGTGTGGGTAATGAGCAGTTTACTTTAGCAGGATTAATAAACTGTATCACGACATGCAAATAAAATGACTTACCTCTCTCAGTACTGTGCTTTTATAGCCTCGATATAGGCCCCTTATACCCTGCAATATAAAAGCAATAGCTGAGACCATAGGAATAAGACACCATGGGGTTAATTTACTAAAACTGGGGAGTGAAAGATCTAAAGCAACTCTGCATAGAAACTAATCAGCTTCTGGGTTTTTGTGTCAAAGCTTAATTGAACAAGTTGAAGTTAGAAGCAGATTGGCTACCATACACAGCTGCACCAGATGCCCCATATGTCTACAGCAGGTCTCTGCTGTATAAAAGGTGCACTTCTACAGAATTAATATACTCATCTCCTAAAATACTCTGCCCTGCAGTGAATATTCCTCTCCCCAAATTTTACAAGGTGTGGTTGTTAGTTGGATACATGGATATACCATGGAATTAGGTTTGCATCTACAAAAAAAAAATGCTACTAAATTTGCAGTGGTGTATTCTTCTTTAGGAAGCATGAAGTTGGCCCCTGTTGTCTGAGCACTGCATCCTGGGAGGATGGGGATAGTCATATGCTCCTCCATAAATGGAAGCAGTGGGGTATCACAGCAAAAGACCTGAAGTAGGTGGAGCAGGGAGAAGTTGGAGGATGGACTGTCAAGAGAACCTGTCACTCTGCCCTCCTCAAAGGGCAAAGTGACAACTTTCTTTTGCCAAAATGTTTTATTAATAAGAAGTTGATAGATTTGGACAGAAGGCTGCATAATATCTGATTACAAATCATGTACCTAAAGATAAAAGAAATGAAAATGCATAAATGTTGAACACACTGAAACATGAGATGTGAACATTATAGTTAAGAAAGGACTTAACAATTGCACGCAAAGGTAGCAATTACATATCTCAGAGCAGGACTTCACACTGATAGGGTTCTGTAACAAATGGCAGTGAAGGTAGGTTTGTCGGTCTATGTGCAAAGCTTATCCCTCAGCAATAAGGCTAAGAGTATTGACCACAACAAAAGGGAGTGGATGAGATCCGATCCCTCCATAAAAGAAAATAAATAAAGAACAAGAGGAGGAAGAAGAGAATACAGGCAAAAGGAAGAGAAAAAGGAGCAGCAGGGGGAAACGAAGGAAGCAGGAGACACAAATGACATGGCTCAAGGAATGAGGTCTAAAGTTCCAATTACCATGCGGTAAGTTGAGAGGAAGAGGAATAATCAAGCCATGGCTGTCCATTTGAGAGGAACCTATCATGTGTATCATTTAGAATAGCTGCCAGCTCTCATTAATGAACCCTGTATGCAACTCTCAACCTAAAGGAAGTTGAGGGATGGAGACTTCCATGCCCGGGAAATGGTTTGCTTAGTTGCTGTGAATATATGGGAGATAAACGTTTGGTCATGGTGAGCAACAATTTCAAAAGGTTTGTGTAGGAGGGCCTCCCAGGGCTCCTTAATGAGATTAAAACAGTGGATTGGATTGACCATAGCGTAGACCCATAACTACAAGCGTCAAACCTAAAGGCAGGTCCACCATATGTGTACCATATTCCCAATGTCGAAGAATCTAGGAAAACACTCAGTTGGGTACAATGGCATAAATATATCACAATTCTTGCTGAGGAATAATATCAGCGAGACAATACCTTGTAGGAATTGGTAAAGTGACAACTTTCAAGAGTAGACCAACACAGTCCATAAAGGGAATTCTCCTCCATGGTGGCCACAAGCACTATAGTAGAACTATCTGCAACTTTACAAGTCTGTATAAATGCATGTCTGATTTGCAAAGCAACAGTCTATTTTTCAAAAATATTTGACCTTTTATTAATCCTTGCTATCTGTGTCCCCTCACCAATTATCAAGGCGACAACAAGGAAGAGAAAGTAAGCAGAAAGTCAAAATTTCATGGCTGTCTTCAGAACATGCATAGAGGAAATATCTTTAGAGGAAAGGAAACCTTTCCATCAGGGACACAGCAATAAAAACCTGACTGAGATTCTCCAATATAGCCAAAAAAAGATTTGGCTGGTGTGCTGCTTTAAAACAAACCTGTGCTTTGCTTTCCGCTAGGGGAGTCCCAATACCACTTTATTAAGACCGAGTAGAAGTATCGATACTTTTTTCAAGTACTAGCTGATACCGATTACCAATGCTTTTTTTAATGTTATGTGACAGTTTTCAAAGCACAATACAGATTAGGTGGCACTGATCTGCAGCACTGATAGATGGCGGGCATTGACAGATGGCACCGATGGCTGGCACTGACAGGTGGCTGGCACTGATAGATGGCACTGACAGGTGGCACTTATAGACATTGGGCACTGATAGGTGGCACTTTTTGGGTAGTGATGGGCAGGCACTGTCAAGCCATGAGGAAAGGCTGCCTGCGACGCCCATCTTGGTACTCCTTGCACTGGGCCGCATTAAAAGCAATAGCGGTCATCTTGTTACACCCAGCCCGAACTATATGGGCTGGGTGTAATAAGATATCCGCTGCTGGCTTACTGCGGCCGAGTGCAGGGTGTACCAAGATGGGCATTGGGATGTCCAACCGCTGACGTCCACACAGAGCATCACTTCTGTTGTTCCGCCCGCTGACTTCAGGTTGCGCCGGGTCGCTTTATTCATCTCTCCCAGGTATCGGATCTGGCATCGGGAGCATTTGTGCGAGTACAAGTACTCGTGCAAATGCTCGGTATCGGTCCCGATACCGATACTAGTATCGGGGCAACCCTACTTTCAGCCCATTCATAGCATATACTAACCTTCCTTTCTATGTACCACTGCTCAGTTCAGCCTCCAGGAGCCAAAAGAAATACCCTATACTTTCAAGTACAGAGGGGCATGTGACAGCACTGGGAAAAATCAGCCCTGTGTATGGGGAGTAGCCCAAAGGCTCTGTAAATGCTATGACTGTGACTACTCATAGTTTACATAGGATTTTCCTTTGGATCTCATCAGCTGAATGGAGCAGTGGGAAGGTGAAAATAAGGTGATGCTGAAAAGGGGGGCATTAACGTGAACCTGCTGTTCTTTTCTGCATGGGCCAAACACAAAATCACTTTAATGAGAACCTGTCATCAGATCATTAACTTCAATAAAAATCTTCCAATAAAATTTCAGTTGCATTTAACATATTTTATGCCTGATTTTTTACCTGAACAAGCTTCTCTTGGGTAGACACATCCAAAAGCCCAGAGGCTGCTTCTGGGTGCTGCCATCTTGAATATAATGTCAGTAGCCCCAGGGGACTTGAGCTGACGCTCAGTTGACATTCTATAATATTCCCCTTCGCTCCTCCCTCAGCTGCTACAGTGCATAAATGGTTATGTAGGGAGGTAAAGCAAGAGGTGGAGTGGCTGCACCAGCAAAACAATAGACACTCCCAGAAGAGGAGAGGGCTATGATATCCAAGGAAGGGGGTGGCTGTGCTAGAGAAATTACTCTACCCGCAGTAGTTAAATTTGTTAGTAAAATGCAAAGGCACACTGCAAGTGTATAAAAAGTACAAAAAATTACAGAAATGAAAACATTGCAGGAAAGCAATTAGGATCCTAATGATGTACACTGCCTCCTCTGCCAGTCTGTACCTGCTGTTGTTGAAGATTGTGACTTCTGTACTGCAGTAACGCAATTTTTTTGCGTTTTTATATTTGGAAATCCTCCAAAGGATTGTCAAAACTCACCTCTTGGCGCAGAGTAGCAGCAAACATCTGGTAGGTGGTGGAGGATGGAGACACTTGTGCTCTCTGCTTAACCACTTCAGAAGGGACACGAATAAGGCAAGCAACCTAGACACAAAAAGCAGAAGATGATACATAAGTTTCATTTGACATAGAATGTAAGCTTTGTGATGATTTAGCAAAACTTTTTCTGAACACAGCTTCCTGGAGCAACTACCGCGTTTCCCCGAAAATAAGACCTACCCTGAAAAAAAGACCTACTGTGATTTTCGGGAAGGGCTGCAATATAAGCCCTACCCCAAAAATAAGCCCTAGTTTAAAGTTCTGGTAGAGTGCTGGAATCCACTCCGTTGCAGAAGTGTATAGTGCAGTCTGTGTATGTGGGTGTGTGTGAGATCCAATTGTGCCAAGTACCTTCGGAATACCTACAGTGCTCGGAGTGGGGAGGAGAGGTCCGGTGGGCTAAGGAAGCGGATCTCCCGCTTTCAAAGCAGTCAGTGGGGGATCTCGGGCTCCCCTCCCTCTGCAGGGCTCCGGTGGGACATGGAAGCGGCAAGTGGCGCTCATCTGATCTCCCCTTTTCCAAGCGGTCAGCGGGGGATCTCGGGCCCCCCTCCCTCTGCAGAGCTCCGGCGGGTCTGTGGCACAGTTGGATTGCAGAAGCATACACTATTTGCATTGTGTGATACTGTAACAGAGTGGATTCCAGTATTCTACAAGCACTTTTACACAGGGGATTCCTGACAGGCAGGGAAGGAGAGAGACAGCACATGGCATGATAAGACCTACCTTGAAAATAAGCCCTACTGTGTCTTTTGTTGCCAAAATTAATATAAAACCCGGGCTTATACCTGGGGAAACACGGTATGTACCTCAACCCCTGTGTAATCAAGTGTTGTTATATTTCAGCAAACATAAGCAGAGTCCAGGGTGATATACAACTGAGAATAGTTATGGTTATATGGAATTGTTTAACCCACATGTGTCAAAAACAAGGCCCACCGCCAAATCTGGCCCTCCATGATGCCCCCTCATCTCCGCACCCAACCTTGTCACAGCAGTTAGCAGCAGAATGGAGGGCAGAACTCCTTCACTAGATCCTATGCTTCACCGTGCAGCCAAGGAGAGGCTCATCTCTGCTCCCCCCAACCTGTCTCAGCAGTAGGCAGCATAGAAGATGAAAGAACTCCTCCTACAGATCCTGGGCCTCTGAGCAACTGCAGCACCCCCGCGTCTCTGCCTCCCCTGGTCTCAGCATTCAGCTGACTCCAGCCCTCCTCCAGATCCTGCACTTTCTGCTTCTCAGCTCCGCTCCCAACAGCAGAAGCGCAATGGGGGTGCACTGCGATGTAAGGGAGGGTGGAGAACTCTTGACTTCTGATGGTGGGGCGGCTTTTTACATCTTATGTAAGGGTAGGTGGGGTGCCCTGGGCATCTGCTTATAATTATTATGAGAATACAATTCTATGCCAGTTAAAAAGTAGGGTTGGTATCATACACAATAACCTTTATTGGAGACTGCTCAGACAGAACACCACGGCAAAACCATGTTCTGTCTGAGCAGTCTCCAATAAAGTTTCTTGTGGATGATACCAGCAGTGTGGTGTGACCCTCCTTTTCAGATTTGCAACATCTGCTACAGGAGAGTGAATGGGCTCCATACCGCTCTACACCTGCCCTTCACAGCTTAAGTCTTGTTATTACTAAAACCAGTAAGGATCGAATACACAGGCAATTATTTTGTATGATAAAGAGTAGAGTCATTGGCTAACTGACTTTGACAACAGTGAGAGCCAATCAGGAGGGGGGGGGGGCGAACCACTGTTCCGTCTCTGAATGGACACACAGAGCTGAAGCTCGGCTCGGGTGCCTCCATAGCAAGTTGCTTGCTATGAGGACACTCAACAGGAGGGAGGAACCAAGGAGCACAGAAGAGGCACCTGAGGAGAAGATATGGGCTGTTTTGTGCAAATCCACTGCACAGAGCAGGTAAGTATAACATGTTTATTTTTATATAAAAAAAAAAAAGGGGGGGGGGGCATTACAATCATTACAGAACTAGTTGAAGTTAGAAGCCGACTGGATATCATGCACAGCAGCACCAGATCTTGCACGCTACAGTTTTAGTAAAGCAACCCCAAATCAAGGGCTAGAAATAATAGGTAAGGTAAGGGAGTAAGCTGCTTATGCGTTGATGTATGCCTTGGTAGATGAGGAAGCAATTAGTGACTAAAGCGAACTACTTCAACTAATTGCATTCTTGGGTGAAGAGGTGGGGATAAGAGTGTGCTCAAACATTTCAAGAGTTGGAGAGTGTCAAACATAAGATATGGCGTTCTAGAGGGGAGAAGAAGTTCAAAGGAAGCAGTAGAGGTGGAAGTGTGTGGATGTGACTAGAGAGGAGAAGAAGAGGAGAGGAAAAAATCACATATTGTTTTTGAAAGTATATATGAAATCGAGAATGATATACAGTTCTATGCAAAAGCTAAAAGCTTTAGGCACACGTGGAAATTGAGGGGTGGACCATTTTTCTTAAGTGCTCTCAACCACATATCCAGGTGAAAGTTCTGATTGGGAGAGATGTTTCTGAGGCAGAAGGACCACCTTGTGTCTTGCTGATTTGTTTACCTTTGCCACGGTGTGAGAAGGTTAAACCCCTACATCTTTACGACTAAGGCCCCTGTGAGGGGTGAATCGCTTCAATCGAGTCAATACTTTGGAGAACCACCTTTCGCTGCAATTACAGCTGCAAATCTTTGTCTCTACCAGCTTTGCACATCTAGAGTGCCATTTTTGCCCATTCCTCTTTGCAAAATAGCTCAAGCTCTGTCAGATTGGATGGAGAGCGTCGGTGAACAGCAATGTTCAAGTCTTGCCACAGATTCTCAATTGGATTTAGATCTGGACTTTGACTGGACCATTCTAAAACATGGCTATTTTTTATTGGTTGTAACGAGTATGGATTTCCCTAGCACAGTTTTATTCCCGCTACACTGTTTCTCTTTAACAAGTAAGCATTACGGTTTACAAAACATGCCAACTTCTCTGAATAAAGCTAAACTCCAAGCAAAGAGCTAAATACACTGTTGGTATATGAGCACTGTTTTACTTGCCAATGGATATATTATTTCTGTCCAGACAGTCCTAAAAATTGCTATAGTCCAGTTTGCTACACTGCACTTACATCAATATAGTTGGGTCACCTTCCTGATAATCATCTTTGATTGGACAGCAAGCAGACCAGCAGCTCATTTGATTGGCTCCTAGTGCTGTCCTTTTCTCTCCCAATCAGTTTAATACTGAACAACCTGATTAAAGGAGAAGAATGAAAACAAAGAAACATCTATACCCCCCTCCATGCTATACTGTGGTATCTGTGTGATGGTGCAGCTTTCCTATGTTAGCTCTAAGACCGAACTAAGGGATCACATGGTCACTGATCATTCATTTCAGTCTGCTCAGAGCGAAGAGCAGTGATTGTCAGTCACTGCTCTCTATTCTGCCCCTTCAGCCCTCACTGGAGCTCCAGGCTGGGAAGGGAGTGAGAGCAGCTGGCTCTCAGCCATCTGTTGAAAAGGCAGAGCCAGCTGTGATTTAGGGAGAGGGGTGGATTCTGACATTATTGTCAAGATGCTTCCTGAACCTTGAACAGCTCTGCCCCATCAGCTTAAAAGCCCACTACCAGCTGGCTCTGGGTCACAAGAGGACACAAGTAATTGTACTGCTGTGACCCACAAGAGAAGTTTGGCCATATTTCTCTTGTGTGGTCACAGCAGTTCAATTACTTTTGCCCTCCTGTGACCCACAGCTAGCTGGTAGTAGGCTTTTCAGATGACGGGCCCAAGCCATTTAGAGTTTAGAAAGCATCCCGACAATATTGTCAGAATCTACCCTGTATAAAAGAGAAGTGCCTCTAAGTATAGCAATATGGTTACATTTAATAAAGGTACAACATTTAGCAAGTCACATGGTTGCTTATTATTAAAACAGGCACATCTAAGTATGCAGGCATCCGGGGTAAATCTGTCCACATAGACCATCCTCCATACCACCATTGACGTCATCCCTTCCACGCTGCGCTCCATAAGCGCTTTAAGCCTCGCTTTCAAATCGCTCTACTGCAGGGTAGTCTTCCCGGCCACGATTCGTGCAGAGGATCGTCTATGTGGACAGATTTAGCCCAGATGCCTTTATACTTAGATGTGCCTCTTTTAATCATCAACCATGTGCGTTGCTAAATGTTGTACCTTCATTAAATGTAACCATATTGCTACATTTAGAGGCGCCTCTCTTCTCTTTTATATTCTGTTGCTCCTGCTAGATTTTGCTTCTAATCCCCTTGTGGAGGCTTCCATTTGTGGATGGACATTTTATGGTTACACAACCTGGTTCCATTGCTATAATCTTTTTATATGGACTATAAACTGAAAGACTTATGAATAAATGGTTGTGAAACAAATCATCTGAGTTTCCATTATTTCTTATGGGGAAATTCGCTTCAATATATGTGCTTTGGATTACAAGCATGTTTCCAGAACGAATTATGCTCGCAATCCAAGGTTTTACTGTATATTTTTTGTTTAATTTCTTAGTAGATACATGACTGTGTGGTATTTTATATGAGCCTCTTTGCTGGTTAACCATATATCAACAGGAAACAAAAATGGCTGCTGCAAGCATGTGTACTTGCGGTTTAACAAATTATCTGTATTTTGATGCCACACCAACGCATTCTTCGGGGCAAGGCATCACAAACTGACCACAAGTTTTGTAACTGACGAGAAGCGACAAGAGATATGTCCCTAACACAACATAAAACCATCCAACTCAGTAAAACGAGCCTGGAGTCCCAGACGTGTTACTACAATTAGGCCTCTGGCAGAACATTTATGTTGAATTAAGTGGCGCGGTGTGCATGACTGGTTGTGTGTTAAAAAGGAGCGCTGATTAAATGTGAACCGTGCAGTATCCCGCTGAATAGCTTCTAGCTCGGCAGACTCGCAGTTTGAGGAGAGAGCTTGTGCTTAGCGGAGAGGAAGATAAACAAAATATTACTGTCCATTACGTTCTGTCAACACGGATTTGGCCCTGTGTATGAAAGTGTCAAAAAAAGAAAAGAACCTTCTGTATTGCCTGTAGTAACCAATCTCATCCTACATTGCATTTTTAAATGAATATTCAAATTTAGAAGGCTCCGGTAAAATTCAGCGAAAAGGAGAGCATCTGGAGTGCACAACGGCATCAAAGTTGATCTTATTAGTGAATTCCAGGAATGTTTTTTTGTTTGCATAGTTACATTGGTTCAGTGTGGACCAAGGTAAGTATACATATTCCAAACCTGTGGGACCACTGTGGAAGCAGAGAAACACTGTAGTAGTCTCCACTAGCTCCCTTTTATGTATTACAACTATTTGCCTGGAGTTGAGCTTTAAAGTGGAAGTAAGCTTCCATCTCTGACTTGTACCTATAGGTAAACCTATAATAAGGCTTACCTATAGGTAGTGTAAATAGCTCCTAAACGTGCACCGTTTAAAAAATATTTACTATAAATGCAACCGATGATGTCGTTGGCGCATGCGCTTTGAAGGAAAGGCCACCCAGGTCGTTCTTTCGGAATCTTGTGCTGTAAACGGCGGCTCTCCCACACATGCGCAGGAGTGACGTCATCACGGCTCCGGTTAGTCACACAGCCGGAGTCCATGGACCCGGAAGGAAGACGGGTGAAGATGGAAGCAGTCTCCAGCAGTGAAATCGTATCGATGGAATTCTTCGTTTTTAGGTAAGTTTCACATAATGTGCTAGTATGCGATGCATATTAGCACATTATGCCTTACGTTGCAGGTAAGAAAAGAAAAGAAAAAAAAAAAAACTTGCCCAGCGGTTAACAACTGCTTTAAAGTAGGCCTGCGGAAATTAACGATTAATTCCTCGATTAATCGTTAATTTTTTTGATCGATCAAAATTTTTTTGATCAGTAGGCTGCCTGCCCTGGGGCCGCTTTGCGCCAAGCTGTGGCTGCAGCGCTCCACTCCCTCCTCCTCCTCCACTATATGTCATACACAGTCTGCGGGCATCTCCCGCTGTGTGCCTCCGCTCCGAGACACACAGCGGGGGATGCCCGCAGACTGTGTAATCCAGGCACAGGCACCGACTACAGTGAGGCTGCGAATATGGGCACGGTGAGACTGCATTATGGGCACGGTGAGGCTGCGATTATAGGCAAGCGAGGCTTCGATTATGGGCACGGCGAGGCAGCATTATGGGCACAGTGAGGCTGCGATTATGGGCATGGTGAGACAGCATTATGGGCACGGTGAGGCTGCGATTATAGGCACAGCGAAGCTGCGATTATAGGCACAGTGAGACAGCATTATGGGCACGGTGAGACAGCATTATGGGCATGGTGAGGCTGCGATTATAGGCACAGTGAGACAGCATTATGGGCACGGTGAAGCTGTGATTATGGGCACGGTGAGACTGCATTAGGTGAGGCTGCGATTATGGGCACGGTGAGGCTGCGATTATGGGCACGGTGAGGCTGCGATTATGACATGTGACGTCCTAGCCATGCCCCGCTATGTCCGGCTTCAGCCGTTGCCATAACAACGGTGCTAAATCAGCTAAAAGTAGTTGGATCTGTATGTGCGTTATAATTAATCAAAATTAGTTGATTAATCGATTAAAAAAATCGATTAATCGAACACGAAAATTTTAATCAGTAACAGCCCTACTTTAAAATGGTTGACAAACCCTTACGACACACTTTTAGCTACAGGTAAGCCTATAATAAGGCTTACCTGTAGCTACCCTGGATACTTACTAAACCTGAACGCTTTGGGAGATATCTCTGTATTTGCATGTGCCAACGTCATCGGCACATGCGCACCGAAGCAAACTGAAGCAACGGCACGTACGTGCCATTGCTTCAGTTAGACTGTGCCATTACCGGCGGCTCCCGCGCGCTTGCCCGGGAGTGACGTCATCGCAGCTCCGGCGCGGCGATACCCGGAAGTAACACCGGGGAGAAATGTCGCCGGCCGGAGCATTGAACAAGGACCGCTGTGGGGGCTTCGATCTAAGGTAATAAATAACGAGCTAGTATGCTATGCATACTAGCTCATTATGCCTTTGTCTTGTAGGTTTTTTTTTTTTTTTTATTGGGTTTACAAGCACTTTAAGGCCCTGTTCACACAGTGTGGTGAGTGACCTGCATTTTACCACTCTGGATGAACGCAGAACACTAGGGATGCACCGAAAAATATCAGCCGCCAAAATTTAATCGGCCAAAAATAGGGTTATCTGCATTTTACCAATAGAAATTAAAAAAAGTGCAGATAATGGCTTATAATGGATAATATTGACTTCAATGCAAAAATCGCATACCACTGACTTTATTGCAAAAATGCCAGCCACATTTTATTAAATTAAAACTTGTATTTTTTTTAAAGTGTCTGTTGGTTTTGGTTTTTGGCCAAATGCATCCTGAATTTTTGGCTTCAGTTTCGGCACCAGAATTTTCATTTCAGTGCACCACTACAAGACACCACTAGGATATGCAGAAAAAGAATTGTTTTCTATGTGTCCTGTTCACACTGCAACACAGCCTGGATGTGCGGTGCAGTGAGCTGGGTTAAAACATGCCAAGACATGATAAGACATGCTGTATTTACCGCAGCATACAGGAAGCATGTCACACTACAGCAGCACAATGCGCTGCTATGCAGTGACATTACTGAAGTGTCACTTTGTGCACGTCAAATAAAGTTCATACAAAAAAAGGGAACGTGTGATGCACTTAAACCCATATCATGCCACCCCCTATCACCGACCCACTGCAGCCTTAAGGGAGAGCTGCCTGCACATTAAACTGCTGTAATGTAGTGTGCGGTCAGTGGGTACAGGGTCTAAATGTAAAGAACTTTATTATTGTTTTTAACTTTTACAAGTCTATAAACTAATATTTTACTGTTTTTTTTTTTATAAACAAACTTTCATTACAGGGTGTTTCCATGACATGACTGGCGAATAAGATATGTTTTCTAATAAGAAAGTCCAGCACTAGCTCTGCACTTGTTGGCTTGTTCTGTCTAATAACCTACAGGGGCCGTATCTTAAGATGCCCATACAGCAGTAGAATTGTGTTCTGAAACTTTAATTTTTGGAAAGTTTTTCTGATTTTATAATGGTTAGTGGGATCAAATCAGTGATGGTTTTCCACTGGTGTGACAAGAACTAAAAGGTAGTAAGAAGCTGGAAACCATATTTTTACAAACGACAATGAAAATGGCAAGCGCAGATCAACACAGCGTCTGATTCAGAGCCATTTGGAAAAGGCAGGCCCGTGCACTGCACTCTAAGTCCGGGGTCAAAACTGCAAGCTGACCTCAATATGTCTAGAAAATAACAGAGATTGTTGACTTGTGAAGTTAGGCATAAATATTCATAGAACTTCATGCTTCATAACACTCCATGCCTTTACATTAGCTTTTTGTTTCCTTAAACACACGGAGGCAAAAAGGGAAAGGATTTCAGGATTAAAAAAAAAAAAAAAAAAAACAATCTACCTGTCAGAGGGGGTGATCACAGCATGGCTTCCTGACTTCTGTGGTGCTAGGATATTGGCCTGTGAAGGAGACTTACAGAGTAATGACTTCCTCTATATTCCAAAGCTCAGTCTATTTTATCTTAGATTATCTTTGATGTTTCCTTTTTTCCCATTTGAATCTGAGCTTCAAGCATCTCGGAGCAAGAACAAAATCCACCGTGCCCTCTTCCAAAGACTAAACTGAGATAATGTCATCTTTGGGCCGCTTGTCACATCCATTTCCTGGGAAACACCGCAGCCCTTTCGCAAAGACGGTGACATTTAGACATCAAAATGGATGAAATGTTAAACAATGAACTGCTTGAAATTGTTTCTTCTTATCTGTCTTACATATATTCAAAGAGAGTGTTATTTGTGAAGACAAGGTTGCCTCATTCCTGCGGTTAGAGAACAATCAAATATTAATGTTTACTGAAGTGGTAACAATGATCCGCATTACTGGGTTGTATCTCCTTCCTTGTAGATGGGAGTTCACAAAGTTCTCATTAAAAATAAAGTAGCTTTTGGCCAATTTTATTTGTTATTTTATTTACTTCTACAAGTCTATAAACTATTTTAGAGTAAACTTTCGTTACAGGGTACTGAAGTGGTAACAATGATCCGCATTACTGGGTTTTATCTCCCTCCTTGTAGACAGGATTTCACAAAGTTCTCGTTAAAATGAAAGTAGCTTTTGGCCAATTTTTTTTTTTTTTTTTTTACTTCTACAAGTCTATAAACTATTTTACAGTAAACTTTCATTGCAGGGTGCTTCCATGACATAACCTTGCAGAATAAGATAGATTTTCTAATGAGAAAGCCCAGCACTAGTTCCTTACTTGTTGGCTTTGCTCAGTCTAATTGAAAACCCACATGGGCCATATGTTGAGCTAACCATACAGCAGTAAATTTTGTTCCAAAACTTCAATATTTGGAACGTTTGCTCAGATTCCTAGTGGTTAGTAGGCTTAAATAGGATGATCATGTTCAACTGTAGGGACAAGCATATTTGAAGGTGCAGAATGAATGAACAAAATTATAACTGAACGTGGATTTTCATTTATCCATATTGCAATGCGCATGTTTCTGGCACAAAAGACACTTGTTTGGTACATCTAGAATTACATTCAAGTAGTAGGTATGGCCAAAATTTTAAGGGCTTTGAAACAAAATTACCAGCTCAGTGATGCCAAGATCAAATGACTGAGGGAATGATTTTTCTGAATATTCAGATAAGTATTTGATTGAAATTCTAGTTGTTGTATGGCCAACTTTATAGTAAGGAGGGAAGGCTGTATAGTAGTCTTCCTTTTTTAAGTAAACTTTCAAAACAGGGTACTTCCATGACATTATCTTGCAGAATAACATTTTTCTAATAAGAAAGTCCAGAACCAGCTCTTTACTTATTGGCTTTCTCTAATTAAAATCTTACGGGGGATATATGTTAAGCTGATCATACACAGCAGTAGAACTTTGTTCCAAAACTTCAATTTTTTTGAACATTCACTTGGTTTTCTAGTGGTTAGTGGGGTCAAATCGATGATCATTTTCAACTTTGATTCCTACTGTATTAAAGTGTATTGTATTTGTACTGTCTACCCTCATGTTGTAAAGCGCTGCGTAAACTGTTCGCGCTATATAAATCCTGTATAATAATAACTGTAATGACAAGAAAATTTGAAGGCGGAGAATTAAAAATGTTTCAGGAATGAACAAAATTCTAACTGTGAATGTGGATTTTCATTTATAAATATTGCAATGTGCATGTTTCAGGCACAAAACATACTTGTGTTGTACATCTGGAATTGCATTCAAGTAGCAGGTATGGACAAGCGCTTTGAAACAAAAAATGAGTTGAATCAATGATGCCACGATTAAATGCTCGAATGCCCTGTACACACGGTCGGATTTTCCGACGGAAAATGTGCGATTGGAGCTTGTTGTCGGAAATTCCGACCGTGTGTAGGCTCCATTGGACTTTTTCCATCGGAATTTCCGACACACAAAGTTTGAGAGCTGGATCTAAAATTTTCCGACAACAAAATCCGTTCGCGTAAATTCCGATCGTTTGTAGACAATTCCGACACACAAAGTGCCATGCATGCTCAGAATTAAGCAGAAGAGCAGCACTGGCTATTGAACTTAATTTTTTCGGCTCGTCGTACGTCACCGCGTTCTTGACGTTCAGAATTTCCGACCAACTTTCTGTGACCGTGTGTATGCAAGACAAGTTTGAGCCAATATCCGTCGGAAAAAATCCAATGGATTTCATTGTCGGAATGTCCAATCGTGTGTAGAGGGCATTATTAAGGATTTTTCTGAATTTTTGTACAAATGTTTGATTGAAATTCTAGTTGTGTATGGCCAACTTTATAGTGGGGAGGGAAGGGCGTATAGTAACCCTCCTTTGAATCATTAAGCTGTGTGTAAATGATTCTCTTGTCATTCCAAATTATTCACTATAGCAATAAATTGGACACCAGAAAAGTTAATGGTTTCCTTGAATAAATAAAAAGAAATAAAATTAAAAAAAAAAAAGAAAAGAAAAGAAAATTAGATATCTAGTTCTCTACATTGTATATAAAATATTAATGAAAACTCCATGCATTCCATTTAAATGAAAGGCAGCTGGCTCAGTGACAACAAAGGGCACCTTTTATCTACTAAAATATCTGAAAATTCAGGCCTAAAAGAGTGCGGTATGTGTAACGAAGACTTTTTTTGCAGTTTTAGACGGGAGTAGGGAGAGATTCAAACTCATCGAGATTTTTACAGCCGATCAATGGATCTAAGATTAAAGCACCACACCACCAATAGTTCAGATACAAATGCATTGCAATGTAGGATTGGGTATCAGACCAAATCAGAAAGACAACAAGTTTTAGAAGCCAAAAATCGCTCTCTTCACCACGGTTAAGAAAGCTAAATTAATAAAGTTTGTGATTTCACATTGGTCATACATAAAGTAACAATAGATATTTAAAATTACTGCTGGGAAATATGAAAACACAATAAAAACGATGACCAAAAAGATAAAAAAAATTATATAGATATATATTATTTATACACACACTTAGGGCTCATTTACACTTGCTTCGGCTTCAACACACATTAACGGCTAGTTTACACTTGCTTCAAAACAAGGCTTCAGACAGGCTTTGTTAAAGCTCTCTGAATGCCAAAGCTCCTGTCATTAAATAAAATGGTTAGATTACAGTCCTGTTTAGACCTTGCTTTTGCTTTGCTTCAAAATGATACCCCATGTCGCTTTAGTTGTGCTTCAAAGCGTCTTCAAAGCCCCCATAGAAGTCTATGGCAAAGCTCGCTTGAAGTCCCACTGAAGCCCCACAAAGGCTCATCGAAGCCCCATTGAAGCACCAAGCAAAAGCAAGGTGTAAACAGAACTGCAAGCTAATCATTTTATTTAGTGACAGGGGTTTTGACTGGAGTTCAGAGAGCTTTAACAAAGCCTGTCCAAAGCCATGTTTTGAAGCAAGTGTAAACTAGCCCTAAGGCATTATCAATTCCATACTCTATATTGTATATCAGGACCAAGATCATAATGATGTCATTAGAAACTTGTTCGGTAAGAATAACTATTTTTAAAATAACAAACTACATTGATATTAATAGTAATGTTTTTATTGCAGTCAGTATTCTGGCTAGGTAGATTTACCCTGTTTGACCAGATGATCACGGTCACCACAGCAAGAGGTGGGGGGAGAGGGACCTTCTAATGGAGACTCCTGTTTTCGTGCCAACTGTCTAAACGGGAAAATTCCCTTTGCTTTTTGGAGACTTTCATCTCACTTCTTGTTGCATCTCTGGGACAGGAAGTGAAGAAAATCTTCCCAAAGAAACCCAAAAAACTAAACACAAACTGACAGGGAATTTTTCCTTTTCTTATATATACACTTTAAAGAGAACCAGTCCTGACTTGGCTCACACAGGTATTAAAACATTCAGTTACTTATAAAATCTATAGGTTACACGGTATATATAATTATTTGATATACATACACACATTTGCTTAGGACAGTTTTTTCATATGTTAACCAAAGTAGGAGTAACTCAGCAAATTTTATTGAGTTGATGAATTCTACCAAGATAAAAATGCTCCCACCTGCTTTTTTACTAAAGTTTTTAAAGAGAAATTACTCCCCGCTAACATAAGGGTAATCTACTATTTTCTAGGTAATGAAAGATAAAGTCTTTCCTGGGGGAGTGTAATTATTTTTTCCCCTTTTGCCACGTTTCAGCTTTTCTTGTCATCTTCACTGGAGAAAAGGCAGCAAAATATGTGTATAAAAAAAAAAACAAAAACAAATTGTTTAGTATATTTTTCATTGTATTCCGAAAAAAAAATGTTTATTGTTTTTAATTTTTTTTGTCAAGTAAATATGACATACTGCAAATGAGTTACACACCAGCTAACACACACCAGCTAACACACCAGGATAAGGATACTTTAAAGCGGGGGTTCACCCACACCGCCAAAAAAAAAAAATATTAAAAGCCAGCAGCTACAAATACTGCAGCTGCTGACTTTTAATAAATGGCCACTTACCTGTCCCGGGGTCCAGCGATGTCGGCAGGGGACGCCGAGAACCCGCTCGGTTCTCGGCAGTTGCCGCCGCGATCCTAGGTGAGGGAATCAGGAAGTGAAGTGTTGCGGCTTCACTTCCCGGTTCCCTACTGCGCATGCGCGAGTCGCACTGCGCGTCCCAAGTGGTCCCTGCTCTCTCCTGGGACCTGTGTGTTCCCAGCAGACAGCACGGTGGGGACGGGAAGAGGTATAGACTCCCATGGGAGTCTATGCCGGAAGTGGGTGCAAATACCTGTCTTAGACAGGTATCTGCACCCCCCTCCCCCCTGAAAGGTGCCAAATGTGACACCGGAGGGGGGGAGGGTTCCGAAAAGCGGAAGTTCCATTTTTGTGTGGAACTCCGCTTTAAGTAGAACTTTACTTATATGTGTGTGTGTTTGTACACATGTATACAGTGGGAAAAATTGTTATTTGATCCCTTGCAGATTTTGTAAGTTTGCTCACTTACAAAGAAATTAAGGGTCTATAATTTTTTATCATAGGTGTATTTTAAATAGATAGATAGAATAGATAGAATATCAACTAAAAATCCAGAAAAAACGCATGATACAAATATTGTAAATGGAGTTGCAGTTCAGTGAGTAAAATAAGTATTTGATCCTCAAGAAAAACATGACTTAGTACTTGGTGGAAAAACCTATGTTGGCAAGCACAGAGGTAAGGCGTTTCTTGTAGTTGGTTATCAGTTTTGCACACATCTCAAGAGGGATTTTGGCCCCCTCTTCTTTACAGATCTCCACTAAATCCTTAAGGTTTTTTGGCAACTTTCAGCTCCATACATTTTCTATAAGATTAAGGTCTGGAGACTGGCTAGGCCACTCCATGACCTTAATATGCTTCTTCTTGAGTCACTCCTTTGTTGCTTTGGCGGTATGTTTTGGGTCATTATCATGCTGGAAGACCCATCCATGACCCATCTTCAGTGTTCTGGCTGAGGGAAGAAGGTTCTCACCCAAGATTCTACAATACATGGAACTATCTATTGGCCCCTCAATGCGGCAAAAGTTAGCCTGTACCTTTAGCAAAGAAAAAGCTCCAAAGCATAATGTTTCCACCTCGGTGATTGACTGTAGGGATGGTGTTCTTAGGGTCATAGTCAGCACTTTTC